>NW_024752169.1:0-35680 GCF_018991925.1 Homarus americanus
GCACTCCCAGGTACCTCCGACACTCCCAGGTACACCTCCTGACCTCCCAGGCTCTCACTGGCCTCCTGGTACCTCCCAGGTGCCTTCTTACCTCCCAGGTACCTCTGACCTCCCAGGTACCTTCTCACACTCCCAGGTACATCTGACACTCCCAGGTGCACCTCTGACACCCCACCCCTAGGTTCTCTGACAATCCCAGGTACCTCCGTGCTCCCAGGTACACTTCTTACACTCCCAGACACCTCCGGCATCTGCCTCCCAGCCTCCCAGGTACACCTCCTACACTCTCAGGCACCTCCTAACACTCCCAGGTTCTCCACTGACATGTCCTGGTACCTCAGAAACTTCTGGGTACACGCTCACACTCAGGTGCACCTCTCACTCCCAGGTACTCCTGTGACCTCCTGGTGCTTCTCTGCACCCAGGTGCACCTCAAACACTCCCAGGCCTCAGACACTCCCAGGTACACCTCAGACACTCCCAGGCACACCTCTGAGCATCCCAGGTACACCGCCGAGCCTGCCAGGTGCCTCCTCTGACACTCCGCGCACACTTCCGACACTCCCAGGTGCACCTCTGACCTCCCAGGTGCTCCACTGACCTCCCTGCTTCACCCCAGCCTCCCAGGTACATCTCTGGCCTCCCAGGTACACCTCTGACCTCCCAGGCACCATAGACACTCCCAGGTACACCCAGATACTCCCAGGTACCCAGACACTCCCAGGTACACCTCCGAGCACTCCCAGGTCACCTCTAAAACTCCCTGGTCACCTCCCCACCTCCAAGGGACACATCTGACACTCCCAGGTACACCTCAGCCCCAGGTACACCTCTGAGCCTCCAGGTACACCTCCGATATTCCCAGGTACACCTCTGGCCTCCCAGGTACACCTCTGACACTCCTAGGTGCTCTCTTTCACTCCTGATACACCGCTAACCTCCCAGGTGCAGCCCAGCCTCCCAGGTACACCGTAACAGTGCCAGGTACACCTCAGACACTGCCAGGTACACCTCAGAGCACTGCCAGGTGCACCTCAGACACTCCCAGGTGCACCTCAGACACTCCAGGTGCACCTCTGACCTCCCAAGTGCACCTCCCAGCCTCCCAGGCACCTCTGACCTCCCAGGTACACCTCTGACACTCCCAGGTACCTGAAACACTCCCAGGTACACCCCAGATACTCCCAGGTACCCTCCAGATGCTCAGGCCTCCGTGCTCCCAAGTGCCTCTGACCTCCCTGGTACATCTGACACTCCGAGGTACACCTCTGACCTCCCAGGTACTCCACTGACATTCCTGGTACACCACTGACACTCCCATGCACGTCCGACCTCCCAGATACACCTCTGACACTCCAAGGTACACCTCTGAGCCTCCCAGGTACTCCTGCCACTCCCTGGTACACCCCTGACACTCCCAGGTACATCCGACACTCCCAGGTACACCCCAGCACTCCCAGGCTCCTGACCTCCTGGTACACCCCTGACACTCCCAGGTACCTTCTTACCTCCCAGGTACCTCTGACCTCCCAGGTACACTTCTCACCTCCCAGGTACATCTCTGACACTCAGGTACACCTCTGACCCCACCCCCAGGTACACCTCTGACAATCCCAGGTACACCTCCGATACTCCCAGGTGCACTTCTTACCTCCCAGGAACACCTCCGGCACTCATAGGTGCTTCTCTGACACTCCCAGGTGCACCTCAAACCTCCCAGGTACCTCAGACACTCCCAGGTACACCTCAGACACTCCCAGGCACCTCTGACACTCCAGGTACCTGACACTGCCAGGTACACCTCTGACACTCCATGTGCCTCCGACCTCCCAGGTGCACCTCTGCACTCCCAGGTACACCTCAGACACTCCCAGGCACCTCTGACACCTCCCAGGTGCACCTCCTACCTCTCAGGTACCTCTGCTCCTCAGGTTCTCCACTGCCATCATCTGGTACACCTCCAGCTTCTGGGTACACCGCTCACACTCGCAGGTACACCTCTCACACTCCCAGGTGCCTCCTGTGACACTCCTGGTACTTCTCTGACCGCTCCCAGGTACACCTCCAGCTCTCCCAGGTACACCTCAGACACTCCCAGGTACCTCAGACACTCCCAGGCACACCTCTGACCTCCCAGGTACACCGCCCCATTGCTGCCAGGTACCTCTGACACTCCATGTGACCTCCGGCCTCCCAGGTACACCTCTGACACTCCCAGGTACCCACTGACTCCTGGTTCACTGCTTGCTCCCAGGTACACCTCTGAGCCTCCCAGGTACCTCCCAGCCTCAGGTCATAGACACTCCCAGGTTCTGAATGCTCCCAGGTACACCCAGACACTCCCAGGTACCTCCGACACTCCCAGGTCACCTCTAAAACTCCCTGGTACACCTCTGACACTCCAAGGTACACATCTGACACTCCCAGGTACCTCTGACACCCCAGGTACCTCTGACTTCTCCCAGGTACCTCCGATACTCCCAGGTACCTCTGACCTCCCAGGTACCCTCTGACACTCCTAGGTGCTCTCTTTCACTCTGATACACCGTAACACTCCCAGGTGCAGCCCTGCCTCCCAGGTACACCGCCCACAGTGCCAGGTACACCTCAGACACTGCCAGGTACCTCGAACACTGCCCAGGTACACCTCAGACACTCCCAGGTACACCTCAGACACTCCAAGGTGCACCTCTGGCCTCCCAAGTGCACCTCCTCAGCACTCAGGCACCTCTGACCTCCCAGGTACACCTCTGGCTCCCAGGTACCTGCTGCTCCCAGGTACACCCCAGATGCTCCCAGGTGCCTCCAGATGCTCCCAGGTACCTCCGACCTCCCAAGTACACCTCTGACACTCCTGGTACATCTGACCTCCGAGGTACACCTCTGACCTCCCAGGTACTCCACTGACATTCCTGGTACACCTCTGGCACTCCCATGTACGTCCGACCTCCCAGATACACCTCTGACTCAAGGTACACCTCTGGCCTCCCAGGTACTCCACTGCACTCCTGGTACCCCCAACGCTCCCAGGTACACCTCCGACACTCCCAGGTACCTCTGACCTCCCAGGCTCTCCACTGACCACTCCTGGTACACCCCTGACCTCCCAGGTACCTTCTTACACTCCCAGGTACACCTCTGACACTCCCACACTTCTCACACTCCCAGGTACATCTCTGACACTCCCAGGTGCACCTCCTGACACCCCACCCCAGGTACACCTCTGACAATCCCAGGTACCTCCGATACTCCCAGGTGCACTTCTTACACTCCCAGGAACACCTCCGGCACTCATAGGTGCTTCTCTGACACTCCCAGGTGCACCTCAAGCCTCCCAGGTACACCTCAGACACTCCCAGGTACACCTCAGACACTCCCAGACACACCTCTGAGCACTCCAAGGTACACCGCTGACACTGCCAGGTACACCTCTGACCTCCATGTACACCTCCGACACTCCCAGGTACACCTCTGACTCCCAGGTACTCCTGACCTCCTGGTTCACCCCTGACCTCCCAGGTACACCTCTGACCTCCCAGGTACACCTCCTGACCTCCCAGGTACACCATGGACACTCCCAGGTCACCCCAGGATACTCCCAGGTACACCCAAACACTCCCAGGTACACCTCCGGCACTCCCACCTCTAAACTCCCTGGTACCTCTGACACTCCAGGCACATCTGACCTCCCAGGTACACCTCTGACACCCCAGGTTACACCTCTGACACTCCCAGGTACCTCCGATTCTCCCAGGTACCTCTGACCTCCCAGGTACACCTCTGGCATCCCTAGGTACTCCTCTTTCACTCTGATACACCCTTCTTGCTCCCAGGTGCCGCCCAGCTTGCCTCCCAGGTACACCGCTGACAGTGCCAGGTACACCTCAGCCACTTCAGGTACACCTCAGACACTGCCAGGTACCTCAGACACTCCCAGGTACACCTCAGACACTCCAAGGTGCACCTCTGACACTCCCAAGTGCACCTCAGACACTCCCAGGTACACCTGACTGCTCCCAGGTACACCCCAGATACTCCCAGGTACACCCCAGATACTCCCAGGTACACCTCCGACACTCCCAAGAGCACCTCTCTGACACTCCTGGTACACATCTGACACTCCAGGTACACCTCTGACACTCCAGGTACTCACTGATATTCCCTGGTGCACCTCTGACACTCCCAGGTACCGTCCGACACTCCCAGCCACACCTCTCACCTCCCAGATACCTCCTGACACTCCCAGGCACACCTCCCCAGCCTCCCAGGTGCTCCACTGACCCTCCCTGGTGCACCCTGACACTCCCAGGTACACCTCCGAGCCTCCCAGGTACCTGAACCTTCCAGGTACCTCTCACACTCGCCAGGTACCTCTGAGCACTCCTAGGTACTCTCTGTCACTCCCTGATACACCTCCTGACACTCCCAGGTACACCATTCAGCCTCCCAGGTACACCGCCCGGCACTGCCAGGTACCTCAGACACTGCCAGGTACACCTCCGGACACTGCCAGGTACACCTCAGACACTGCCAGGTACACCTCGAACACTCAGGTGCCTCTGACACTCCCAAGTGCACCTCGACAGTCCCAGGCACACCTCCTGACCTCCCAGGTACACCTCAGACACTTCCAGGTACACCTCCGCCTCCCAGGCTCTCCACTGACCTCCTGGCACCCTGACACTCCCAGGTACCGTCTTTCACTCCCAGGTACACCTCCTGACCTCCCAGGTACACCTCTGACACTCCCAGGTACCTGAACACTCCCAGGTACCTGAATATACATTTTGAACCTCCCAGGTACCTCCGACATTCAAGGTACCTCTAAAACTCCTGGTACACCTCTGACACTCCAAGTACATCTGGCTCCCAGGTACACCTCTGACACCCCCAGTACCTCTGACACTCCAAGTACCGATGCTCCCAGGTACCTCTGCACTCCCAGGTACACCTCTGACACTCCTAGTGCTCCTCTTTCACTCTCTGATACCGCTAACCTCCCAGGTGAACCGCTGCACTCCCAGTTACACCGCGTGGTGCAGGTACACCCCAGACACTGCCAGGTACACCTCCAACACTGCCAGGTACACCTCAGACACTCCCAGGTACCTCAGACACTCCAAAGTGCACCTCTGACACTCCCAAGTGCACCTCTAGCACTCCCAGGCACACCTCTGACACTCCCAGGTACCTCGACACTCCCAGGTGCCTGAGACACTCCAGGTACACCCAAATACTGCCAGGTACACCCCAGATACTCCCAGGTACACCTCCGACACTCCCAGGTACACCTCTGGCACTCCTGGTGCACCTCTGACCTCCCAGGTACACATCCCAGCTCCCAGGTACCGTCTGACACTCTGGAGTGCACCTCTGACACTCCCAGGTACTCACTGACATCCTGGTACCTCTGACCTCCCAGGTACGTCCGGCCTCCCAGATACCTCTGCACTCCAGGTACACCTCTGACACTCCCAGGTACACCTCTGACCTCCCAGGTACTCCACTGACACTGGCTGGTACTCCCCTGACACTCCAGGTGCACCTCTGACCTCCCAGGTACCTCAGACACTCCAGGTACACCTCTAGCCTCCCATGGTACACCCCTGACACTCCTAGGTACTCCTCTGTCCTCCCGTTACACCTCCGGCTTGCCTCCAGGTATACCTTCAACACTCCCAGGTACACCTCTGGCGCTCCCAGGTTCTCCACCTTTCTAGTACACCTCCCAGCCTCCCAGTACATGTCCTTACTCTGAGATGCACCTCCCCAACACTCCAGGTACATCTGCTGACACTCCCAGGTACCTCTCAGCACCCCCAGGTATACCTCTGGCCTCCCAGGTCACCTGCGATACTCCAGGTACCTCTGACACTCCCAGGTCACCATTCTCACACTCCCAGGTATGCCTTGACACTCCCAGGTACACCTCAGCTGCTCCCAGGTACACCTCTGACACTCCCAGGTACACCTCCTGACAGTCCCGGTACACCTCTGACCTCCCAAGTGCCTCCTCTGACATTCCCTGGTACACCTCGACATCCCATGTACACGTCCGACTGCTCCCAGGTACACCTCTGACCTCCAAGGTACCTCTAGCCTCCCAGGTACTCCCTGGCACTCCCTGGTACACCCCTGACACCTCCCAGGTACCTCCGACACTCCCAGGTGCACCTCTGGCCTCCCAGGCTCTCCACTGGCACTCCCAGGTACACCTGGCTGCTCCCAGGTACACTTCTTACACTCCTGGTACACCTCCTGACACTCCCAGGTACCTCTGACACCCCCACCCCAGGTACACCTCTCTGACAATCCCAGGTACCACCTCCGATACTCCCAGGTACACTTCTTACACTCCCAGGTACACCTCCAGCAGTCCCAGTGCCTCTGACACTCCCAGGTACACCTCCTGCACTCCAATGTGCACCTCCTGGCCTCCCAGGTTCTCCCCTGACATTCCTGGTACACCTCAGCTTTAGGTACACCGCTCACACTCCAGGGTACACCTCTCACACTCCCAGGTACTCTGTGACACTCCTGGTACTTCTCTGACACTTCCAGGTACACCTCCGCTCCCAGGCACCTCAGACACTCCCAGGTGCCCTCAGACACTCCCAGGCACCTCTGTGCTCCCAGGTGCTTGCTGCACCAGGTACACCTCTGACAGCTCCATGTGCCTCCGACACTCTGGTACACTCTGACACTCCCAGGTACACCCCAATGCTCCTGGTTCACCTGACACTCCAGGTGCCTCTGTGCTCCCAGGTACCTCTGCTCCCATGCCTCAGACACTCCCAGGTACACCCCAGATATCCCCAGGACTTCTGAACCTCCCAGGTACATCCGACACTCCCAGGTACCTCCTAAAACTCCCTGGTACACCTCTGACACTCCAGAGTACACCTCCGATACTCCCAGGTACACCTCTGACACTCCAGGTACACCTCTGACCTCCTAGAGTGCTCCTCTGTCACTCCTTGGTACACCACTCTGCCTCCCAGGTACGTGCCACCTCCCAGGTACACCTCTGACAGTGTAGTACACCTCGACACTGCCAGGTACACCTCTGACACTGGGTACCCAGATACTCCCAGGTGCACCCCAGATCTCCCAGGTACACCTCTGGCATGAGTGCATCCCCAGCCTCCCTGGTACACCTCCTGACACTCCCCAGGTACACATCTGACTCCCAGGTGCACCTCTGACACTCCCGGGTGCACCTCTGGCACTCCCAGGTACTCCACTGAAATTCCTGGTACCTCTGACCTCCCAGGTACGTCCGTCCTCCCAGGTACCTCCTTGCTCCCAGATACCTCCCAACCTCCCAGGTGCCCTCCAGCACTCCCAGGTACTCCACTGACATTCCCTGGTACACCTCTGACCTCCCAGGTACACGTCCGACACTCCCAGGTCACCTCTGACACTCCCAGGCCTCCCAGCTCTCCAGGTACACCTCTGACCTGCTTCTCTGACACTTCCAGAGTGCACCTCAAGCTCTCCCAGGTACACCTCAGGCACTCCCAGTACACCTCCAGAGCACTCCCAGCTTTGCCTCTGACACTCCCAGGCCACACCGCCCAGCTTGCTGCCAGGTACACCTCCTGACACTCCATGTGCACACCTCCCACATTCCTCCCAGGTACACACTCTGACATGCTCCCAGGTACTCCACACAACCTCCCTGGTTTCTTTGACACTCCCCAGGTACACCTCCCAGCCTCCCAGGTGCCACCTCAGCACTCCCAGGTACACCTAAGAGACACTCCAGGTACACCCCAGATACTCCCAAATTTTGAACACTCCCACGTACACCTCCGACACTCCCAGGTACACCTCCCTAAAACTCCTGGTACCTCTGACACTCCAAGGTGCATCTGACACTCCCAGGTGCACCTCCTGACACCCCCAGGTGCCTCCCAGCCTCCCAGGTACACCTCCCGATACTCCAGGTACACCTCCTGGCCTCCCAGGTACACCTCTGACACTCCTAGGTACTCCACTTTCCTCCTTGATACCTTCTTGCTCCCAGGTGCACCGCCCCAACACTCCCAGGTACACCGCTGACAGTGCCAGGTACACCTCAGGCACTGCCAGGTGCACCTCCCAGGCTTGTGCTACCAGGTACCACAGGCACTCCCAGTTACCTCAGACACTCCAAGGTGCACCTCTGACACTCCAAGTGCATCCCCGGCCTCCCAGGCACACCTCCTGACCTCCCAGGTACACCTCTGGCCTCCCAGGTACACCTGGGGCTTGCTCCCAGGTACACCCCAGATACTCCCAGGTACACCCAGATGTCCCAGGTACACCTCCGACCTCCCAGGTACACCTCTGACCTCCTCATTGCCTCTGTCCTCCCAGGTACACATCTGACCTCCAGGTACCCTCCTAACACTCCCAGGTGCTCTGAGCCTCCCAGGTACTCCACTGAGCATTCCTGGTGCACCTCCTGACCTCCTGGGTACACGTCATTGCTCCCAGTACACCTCTGACCTCCAGATACACCTCCCCAACCTCCCAGGTACAACTCTGACACTCCCAGGTACTCACTGACACTGGCTGGTACCCCTGCCACTCCCAGGCACACCTCCCCAGCCTCCCAGGTACCTCAAACCTCCCAGGAGACACCTGACACTCCCAGGTACCTCTGACACTCCCTGAATGCTCACTCTGCCACTCCCCGTGCACCTCCGGCCTCCCAGGTATGCCTCCGGCACTCCCAGGTACACCTCCTGACGCTCCAAGGTTCTCACCCTGACATTCCCTAATTTGCACCTCTGACACTCCGAGGTACATGTGCTGCTCCCAGAATACACCTCCTGACACTCCCCGTGCATCTCTGACACTCCCAGGTACAGCACCCCCAGGTACACCTCTGACACTCACCAGGTACCTGCGATACTCCAAATACCTCTGGCCTCCCAGGTACCACTTCTCACTCCCAGGTATACCTCCAAACATTTGGTGCCTCTGACATCCCAGGTACCTCTGACACTCCAAGGTACACCTCTGACACTCCCAGGTACCTCTGACACTCCCAGGTTCTCCTCTAACATTCCCTGGTACCTCTGGCTTGCTCCATGTACACGTCCGACACTCCCAAGAATACCTCTGACCTCCAAGGTACCTCTGGCTTGCTCCCAGGTACTCCTGCCACTCCCTGGTTTTGTACTCCAGGTACCTCCCACTCCAGGTACACCTCTAACCTCCCAGGCTCTCCACTGACACCCTGGTACCCCAACCTCCCAGGTACACTTCTTACACTCCCAGGTTCACCTCTGGCCTCCCAGGTACACTTCTCTCACACTCTCCCAGGTACATCTCTGTGCTCCAGGTACCTCTGACACCCCACCCCTAGGTACACCTCTGACAATTCCAGGTACGCCTCCGTCTCCCAGGTACCTTCTTCTGTCCCAGGGAACCTCCAGCACTCCTAGGTGCCTCTGTGCTCCCAGGTACACCTCCCTACACTCTCAGGCCACACCTCCCCCTAACACTCTGGGTTTCATCACTGACGTATCCTGGGTACACCTCAAAGCTTTGAGTACACCGCTCACACTCGCAGAGTACCTCTCTCACACTCCCAAGGTACTCCTGTGACCTCCTGGTACTTCTCTGACACTCCCAGGTACACCAAACCTCCCAGGTACCTCAGACCTCCCAGGTACGCCTCAGACACTCCCAGGCACACCTCTGACACTCCCAGGCCACACCGCCCAACTGCCAGTGCACCTCTGACACTCCATGTGCACCTCCGACACTCCCAGGTACACCTCTGACTCCCAGGTACTCCTGACACTCCCTGGTTCACCCCTGACACTCCCAGGTGCCTCTGACCTCCCAGGAACACCTCGGCCTCCCAGGTACACCATAGACACTCCAGGTACACCCAGATATCCCAGGTGCACCCAGACCTCCCAGGTACCACACCTCCGACCTCCCAGGTGCACCTCTAAAACTCCCTGGTACATCTCCTGACACTCCAAAGGTGCACATCTGACCTCCCAGGTGCACCTCTGAGCACCCCCAAGGTACACCTCTGACTCCAGGTGCCTCCCGATACTCCCAGGTACCTCTGGCCTCTGGAGTACCTGAACCTCCCAGGTACAGATACTCAGGTACCAGACACTCCCAGGTACACCTCCGACACTCCCAGTACACCTCCTAAAACTCCCTGGTACCTCTGACACTCCAAGGTACATCTGACCTCTGGTGCCTCTGACACCCCAGGTACACCTCTGACACTCCCAGGTACCTCTGTTGCTCAGTGCTCACTGACACTGGCTGGTGCCTCCTGACACTCCAGATGCCTATCTGACCTCCCAGGTACACCTCAGACACTTTTCCCAGGTACAACACTGACACTCCCAGGTACACCCCTGACACTCCTAGGTACTCTGCTCACTCCCAGGCACACCTCCGACACTCCCAGGTACACCTCTGACGCTCCCAGGTGTCCTGACATTCCCTAGTACACCTCATTACTCCCAGTACATCGCCTCCAGAATACCTCTGGCCTCCCAGTACATCTGTGACACTCCCAGGTACACCTCTGACACCCCCAGGTATGCCTCTGACACTCCCAGGTGCCTGCGATACTCCCAAGTACACCTCTGGCACTCCAGGTACACTTCTCCCTGCTCCCAGGTATACCTCTGACAATCCCAGGTACACCTCCTGACACGCCCAGGTACACCTCCTGACACTCCAGGTACACACCTCTGACAGTCCCAGGTACACCTCTGACACTACCAGAGTACTCATCTGACATTCCTGGTGCACCTCTGACACTCCCATGTGCACGTCCGACACTCCCAGATACACCTCTGACACTCCAAGGTACACCTCTGACACTTGGAGTGCTCCACTGGCCTCCCTGGTACACCCCTGACACTCCCAGGTACATCTCCTACGACACTCCCGTTACACCTCTGACCTCCCAGGCTCCACTGACACTCCTGGTACACCTGACTTGCTCCCAGGTGCCTTCTTACCTCCCAGGTACACCTCTGACACTCCCAGGTACCTTCTCACACTCCCAGGTACATCTCTGGCCTCCCAGGTACCTCTGACACCCCCACCCCCATTTTACCTCCTGACAATCCCAGGCCTCAATGTCCCAGGTACCTTCTTACACTCCCAGGAACACCTCCGGCACTCCCAGGTACACCTCTGACACTCCCAGGTGCACCTACTACACTCTAATGTGCACCTCTGACCTCCCAGGTTCTCACTGAGCATATCCTGGTACACCTCAAAGCTTTGGGTACACCGCTCACACTCGCAGGTACACCTCCCCACCTCCCAGGCCTCCTGTGACACTCCCTGGTGCTCTCTGACACTTCCAGGTACACCTCAAAACACTTGGAGTACACCTCCAGACACTCCCTGGGTGCCTCAGACCTCCCAGGCACACCACTAAACTGCCCACCTCTGACCTCATGCACCTCCGGCTTGCTCCCAGGTACCTCCTGGCCTCCCAGGCCTCCCAACACTCCCTGGTTTCACCCCTGACTCCCAGGCACCTCTGACCTCCCAGGTACACCTCAGCACTCCCAGGTACACCTGAGACACTCCCAGGTACACCCAGATACTCCCAGGTATTTTTTGAACCTCCCACGTGTGCACCTCCCGACACTCCCAGGTACCTCTAAAACTTTCCTGGTACACCTCTGACCTCCAGGTACACATGTTGACACTCCCAGGTACACCTCCCCGGCACCCCAGGTGCCTCCTGACCTCCCAGGCCACACCTCGTGCTCCCAGGTACCTCACAACTGCTCCAGGTACACCTCCTGACACTCCTAGGTGCTCTCTTTCACTCCTTGATGCACCGCTAACACTCCCAGGTGCTGCCCCAGCACTCCCAGTTGCACCGCTGACAGTTGGGTACACCTCCAGACACTGCCAGGTGCACCTCCAGACACTGCCAGGTGCCTGAGCCTCCAGTTGCACCTCCAGACACTCCAAGGTGCCTCTGGCTTGCTCAGAGTGCATCTCGACACTCCAGAGCACACCTCTGACATTCCCAGGTACACCTCTGACCTCCCAGGTACCTCAGGCTTGCTCCCAAGTGCAGATACTCCCAGGTACACCCCAGATACTCCCAGTGCCACCTCCGACACTCCCAGGTACCTCTGACACTCCCTGGTACACCTCTGTCCTCCCAGGTACATCTGACCTCCCAGGTACCTCTGACACTCCCAGGTGCACCTCTGACCTCCCAGGTACTCCTGGCATTCCTGGTGCCTCTGACACTCCCTGGTACACGTCCGGCTTACTCTGAATACCTCCAGGCACTCCCAGATACACCTCTGACACTCCCAGGTACAACTCTGGCCTCCCAGGTGCTCACTGACAGCCTGGCTGGTACCCCTGCCACTCCCAGGTACACCTCTGTTGCTCCCAGGTGCCTCAGACTGCTCCCAGGGACACCAGCTGGCCTCCCAGGTGCACCTCCAGGCACTCCTAGATGCTCCACTCCTCCCAGGTGCCTCACTCCCAGGTACTCAGGCACTCCCAGGTACCTCTGTTGCTCCCAGGTTTCTCCACTGACATTCCCTGGTACCTCTGGCTTACTCCAGGTACACTTGTCCAACCTCCCTCTCCACCTCTGACACTCCCAGGTACATCTGTGACACTCCAGGTACCTCTGACACTCCCAGGTACACCTCCAGACACTCCCCAGGAACACCGCCCGGCTCCAGGTACACCTCTGTGCTCCTAGATACTCCTCTGCCCTCCCAGGTACACCTCCGGCTCCCAGGTACCTCAGCCTCCCAGGTACTCCTGACCTGGCTGGTGCTCCTGACACTCCCCAGGTATTGCCTCCCCAACCTCCCAGGTACACTTTCAAGACACTCCCAGGTACAACCTTTGGCCTCCCAGGTACCCCTGACACTCCTGGTGCTCCTCTGTCACTCCCAGGTACACCTTCCAACCTCCCAGGTATGCCTCCAAGCACTCCCAGGTGCACCTCCTGACGCTCCCAGGCTCTCACTGACATTCCTGGTGCACCTCCTGACCTCCCAGGTACCTTGTCCCAACACTCTGAATACCTCCTGACCTCCCAGGTACATCTGTGACCTCCCAGGTGCCCCCTCCCAGCACCCAGGTATGCCTCCCAGGCACTCCCAGGTACACCTGCAATGCTCCCAGGTACACCTCCGGCCACTCCCAGGTACACTTCTGCCTCCCAGGTATCCTCTGACAATCCCAGGTACACCTCCTGGCCACCCAGGTACACCTCTGGCACTCCAAGGTACACACTCTGACAGTCCCAGGTACACCTCTGACACCTCCCCAAAGTGCTCTCCTGACATTCCCTGGTACACCTCTGGCCTCCCATGTGCGTCCGGCCTCTGAATGCCTCTGACACTCCAAGGTGCACCTCCTGACACTCCAGGTACTCCACTGGCACTCCCTGGTACACCTGGCCTCCCAGGTACACCTCCGACACTCCCAGGTACACCTCTGACACTCCCAGGCTCCACTGACTCCTGGTGCCCTGACACTCCCAGGTGCCTTCTTACACTCCCAGTTGCACCTCTGACACTCCCAGGTGCACTTCTCACACTCCCAGGTATCTCTGACACTCCAGGTACACCTCTGTTTGCCCCCCCCAGGTACCTCAGCAATCCCAGGTACACCTCCCGTCTCCCAGGTACACTTCTTACACTCCCAGAACACCTCCCGGCACTCCCAGGTACACCTCTGGCCTCTGAGTGCACCTACTACCTCCCTGGCTCACACCTCGGCCTCCCAGGTTCTCCTGACATGTCTACCAATTTTTTACCTCAAAACTTTGGGTACACCGCTCACACTCGCAGGTACACCTCTCCCTCCCAGGTACTCCTGTGACCTCTCCCTGTTGCTTCTCTGACTTGCTTCCAGGTACCTCAAACACTCCCAGGTACACCTCAGACACTCCCACCTCAGACACTCCCAGGCACACCTCTGGCCTCCCAGGTACACCGCTGAAACTGCCAGGTGCACCTCCTGACCTCCATGTACCTCCGGCCTCCCAGGTACCTCTGGCCTCCCAGGTGCTCACTGACACTCCCTGGTTCACCCCAACACTCTGGGTACACCTCTGACCTCCCAGGTACACCTCTGACCTCCCAGGTACCTGAGACACTCCCAGGTACACCCAGATACTCCCAGGTACCCAGAACACTCCCACGTACCTCCCGACACTCCCAGGTACACCTCTAGGCTTTCCTGGTACACCTCTACAACCTCCAAGGTACACATGCTTGGCCTCCCAGTACACCTCTCTGGCACCCCAGGTACCTCTGTTTCTCTTGGTGCACCTCGTGCTCCCAGGTACACCTCTGACACTCCCAGGTACACCTCTGACACTCCTAGATACTCCTGTTTCACTCCTTGATACACCGCTAACACTCCCAGGTGCACCGCTGACACTCCCAGATACACCGCTGACAGTGCCAGGTACACCTCAGACACTGCCAGGTACACCTCAGACACTGCCAGGTACACCACAGACACTCCCAGTTACGCCTCAGACACTCCAAGGTGCACCTCTGACACTCCCAAGTGCACCTCTGACACTCCCAGGCACACCTCTGACACTCCCAGGTACACCTCTGACACTCCCAGGTACACCTGAAACACTCCCAGGTACACCCCAGATACTCCCAGGTACACCCCAGATACTCCCAGGTACACCTCCGACACTCCCAGGTACACCTCTGTCACTCCCTGGTACACCTCTGACACTCCCAGGTACACATCTGACACTCCCAGGTACACCTCCGACACTCCCAGGTACACCTCTATCACTCCCTGGTACACATCTGACACTCCCAGGTACACTTCTCACACTCCCAGGTACAATTCCTCTGACACTCCCAGATACACCTCTGACACTCCCAGGTACAACTCTGACACTCCCAGGTACTCCACTGACACTGGCTGGTACACCCCTGACACTCCCAGGTACACCTCTGACACTCCCAGGTACACCTCAGACACTCCCAGGGACACCGCTGACACTCCCAGGTTACACCTCTGACACTCCTACGTACTCCTCTGCCACTCCCAGGTACACCTCCGACACTCCCAGGTATACCTCCGACACTCCCAGGTACACCTCTGACGCTCCCAGGTTCTCCACTGACATTCCCTGGTACACCTCTGACACTCCCAGGTACATGTCCAACACTCCCAGATACACCTCTGACACTCCCAGGTACATCTGTGACACTCCCAGGTACACCTCTGAGACCCCCAGGTATACCTCTGACACTCTCAGGTACACCTGCGATACTCCCAGGTACACCTCTGACACTCCCAGGTACACTTCTCACACTCCCAGATATACCTCCAACACTCCCAGGTACACCTCTGACACTCCCAGGTACACCTCTGACACTCCCAGGTACACCTCTGACACTCCAGAGGCCTCGGCTCCCAAGTTCTCCTCTGACATTCTGGTACACCTCTGACACTCCCCATGTGCACGTCCATTGCTCCCAGATACACCTCTGACCTCCCAGGTGCCTCTGACCTCCCAGGTACTCCACTGCCACTCCCTGGTACACCCCTGACACTCCCAGGTACACCTCCGGCCTCCCAGGTACACCTCTGACCTCCCAGGCTCACTGACACACCCTGGTACACCCCTGACCTCCCAGGTACACTTCTTATGTACTCCCAGGTTCACCTCTGGCCTCCCAGGTGCCTTCTCTCCTGCTCCCAGGTACATCTTACAACCTCCCAGGTACACCTCTGACACCCCACCCCTAGGTACCTCTGACAATTGAGTACACCTCCCATTCTCCCAGGTACACTTCTGCTTACACTCCCAGGTTACCTCCAGGCTCCTAGGTACACCTCTGACCTCCCAGGTACACCTCCCTACACTCTCAGGTACACCTGCCTCCCAGGTTCTCCCTGTGTCCTGGTACACCTCCGCTTCTAGGTACCACTTTCACACTCGCAGGTACACCTCTCACTCCCAGGTACTCCTGTGACACTCCTGGTACTTCTCTGTGCTCCCAGGTTTCAGCTGCTCCCAGGTACACCTCAGGTTGCTCCCAGGTGCCTCAGACACTCCCAGGCACACCTCTGACCTCCCAGGTACACCGCTGACACTGCCAGGTACACCTCTGACACTCCATGTGCACCGACACTCCCAGGTACACCTCTGGCCTCCCCAGGTACTCCTGGCCTCCCTGGTTCACCCTGGCCTCCCAGGTGCACCTCCTGACACTCCCCAGGTACACCTCTGACACTCCCTGAATTTTCCTGAGCACTCCCAGTACCCAAATGCTCCCAGGCCCACCCAGACCTCCCAGGTACACCTCCCGACACTCCCAGTACACCTCTAAACTCCCTGTTTTACCTCTGGCCTCAGGCTGTCTGGCTGCTCCCAGGTACCTCAGCACCCCAGGCACCTCCCCAGCACTCCCAGTACACCCATTACTCCCAGGCCCACCTGTGACACTCCAGGTACACCTCTGACACTCCCTAGGTACTCCTCTTTTCCTCCTGATACCGCTAACACTCCCAGGTGCCTGTGACACTCCCAGAGTACACCATGACAGTGTAGGTACCTCAGACACTGCCAGGTACACCTCGAACACTGCCAGGTACACACAGAACCTCCAGTGCACCTCAGACACTCCAGGGTGCACCTCTGACACTCCCAAGTGCACATCTGACACTCCCAGACTGCCTCTGTGCTCCAGGTACACCTGACACTCCAGGTACACCTGAAACACTCCCAGGTACGGACACACCTGAGATACTCCCAGGCACACCTGAAACACTCCCAGGCACACCCCTGACACTCCCCAAGCACACCTCTGACACTCCCAGGCACACCTCTGACATTCCCAGGCACACCTGTGACACTCCCCAGGCACACCCCGACACCCCAGGCACCTCTGACACTCCCAGGTACACCTCTGACACTCCCAGGCACACCTCTGACACTCCCAGGTACGCCTGACACCCCAGGTACATCTCCGACACTCATGTAAACCTCCGATACCCCAGGCACACCTCTGACACTCCCAGGCACACCTCTGGCACCCCAGGTCCCTCCCTGACACTCCCCAGGCACACCGCCGACACCCCAGGCACACCTCTACACTTCCTAGTTCTCCCTGACTCTCCCAGGCACACCTCCCCAGACACTCCCAGGCACACCTCTGACATTCCCAGGCACACCACTGACACTCCCTGGCACATCTCTGGCACCCCAGGCACACCTCCTGACACCCTAGGCACAACACTTACACCCCAGGCACACCCCAGACACTCCCCAGGCACACCCCAGACACTCCCCAGGCACACCTTTGACACTCCCAGGCATACCTCAGACACACCGAGGTGCACCTCTGACACCCCAGGCACACCCTGACTCTTTCCCAGGCACACCCCTGACACTTCCAGGCACCCCTGACACTCCCAGGTACTCCTCTGACACTCTCTGGCACACCCCTGACACCCCAGGCACACCTTCTGACACTCCCAGGTACTCCACTGACACTCCCAGGTACTGCTCTAACACTCCCTGGTACTCTTTGACACTCCCAGGCACACCTGAGACACCCCAGCACACCTGAGACACTCCCGCACACCCCTGACACTCCCCAGGCATACCTCTGACACCCCAGGTACTTCAGACACTCCCTGTACACCCCTGACACCCCAAGCACACCTTGACACTCCCAGGCACTCCACTGATTCTCCCAGGTACACCCTGACACCCCAGGCACACTGCTGACACTGTCAGGCACACCTCTGACACTGGCACACCTCTGACACTCCCCAGGTACACCTCTGACACTCTGTTACATCTCTGACACCCCAGGCACACCTCTGACACTGCCAGGTACACCCACCTCTGACATTCCCAGGCACACCTGGGACACCCCAGGCACACCTCTAACACCCCAGGTACACCTCTGACACTCCCTGGTACACCTCTGACACCCCAGGCACACCTGAGATACTCCCAGGCACACCTGAAACACTCCCCAGGTACACCCCTGACACTCCCCAAGCACACCCCCTGACACTCCCAGGTACACCTCTGACCCCAGTTACACCTGTGACACTCCCAGGCACACCTCGACACCCCAGGTACACCTCTGACACTCCCAGGTACACCTCTGACTGGTACACCTCCTGACACTCGGTACGCCTCCGACACTCCCAGGTACATCTCCGACGCTCCCATGTAAACCTCCGATACTCCCAGGCACACCTCTGACACTCCCAGGTACACCTCTGACACTCTCAGTTACATCTCTGACACTCCCCAGGCACACCTCTGACACTGCCAGGCACACTCTGACATTCCCAGGCACACCTGTGACACCCCCAGGCACACCTCGACACTCCCAGGCACACCTCTGATACTCCCAGGCACAGCCTCACACCCCAGACTCCTGTGACACTCCCCAGGCACACCTCAGACACCCCAGGTACACCAAAGACACTCCCAGATACATCTGAGACACCCCAGGTACATCTCTGACACTCCCAGGTACACCTGAGATACTCCCAGGCACACCTGAGATACCCCAGGCACACCTGAGACTCTCCCAGGTACACTCCCTGACCTCCCAGGTACACCTCTGACACCCCAGGTACTCCTCAGACACTCCCTGGCACACCCTGACACTAGGTGCACACCTTGACACCCAGGTACCCACTGCATACTCCCAGGTACCTCTGACACTCCCAGGCACACCTTGACACTCCAGGCACACCTCTCACGCTCCAGGAGGCACACCTCCGACACTCCCCAGGCACACCTTGGCACCCCAGGCACACCTCTGACGCTCCCAGGCACACATCTGACATTCAGGTGCACACCCCTGACACTCCCAGGTACACCTCTTACACCCCAGGTACACCTGACACTCCCCAGGCACACCGCTGACACCCCAGGCACACCGCTGACACTGCCAGGTACACCCCACAGGCACCCCAGACACCCACACCTCAGACACCCAGGCACACCTCAGACACCCGAGGCACACCTCAGACACTCCCAGGTGCACCTCTGACACCCCAGGCAAAGGCCCTCTGACACTCCCAGGCACACCTCAGACACCCCAGGCACACCTTGACACCCCAGGTACAACCTCTGACACCCCCTGGTACACCACTGACACCCAGGCACACACCCCACACCCCTGGTTCTCCTCTGACACCTCAGGTACACCTCACACTCCCAGGTACACCTAGACACTCCCCAGGCATACCTCTGACACTCCCAGGTACATCTCTGACACTCACAGGCAATCTCACACTCCCCAAGCACCTCTGACACTCCCTGTACACACCTGACACTCCCAGGTACACCGCTGACACTGCCAGGTACACCCCAGACACCGCAAGGTACACCCCAGACACCCCAGGCACACCTCAGACACCCCACACCTCAGACACCTGAGGCACACCTCAGACACCCCAGGTGCACCTCTGACCCCAGGCACACCCCTGACACCCCAGGTCCACCTCAGACACCCCCAGGCACACCTCCTGACACTCCCAGGTACAACCCTGAAACCCTGGCACACCACACTGACACCCCTGGCACACCTCTTTACACCCCTGGTTCTCCTCTGACACCCCAGGCACACCTCAGGACACCCCAGGCACACCTTGACACTCCCAGGTACACCTCTGACACTCCCAGGTACACCTCTTACACGCCCTGGTTCTCCTCTGACTCTCCCAGGCACACCTCTGACACCCCAGGCACACCCATGACACCCCAGGTACTCCACTGACACTCTGGCACACCTCCAACACTCCCAGGCACACCCCTAACACTCCCAGACACACCTCTGACACCTCCCAGGCACAACTGAGACACTCCAGGCACACCTGAGACACTCCCAGGCACACCTGAGACATTCCAGGCACACCTGAGACACTCCCATGTACACCCCTGACACTCAGGCACACCTTGACACTCCAGGCACACCCCCAGACACTCCCAAACACACCTTGACACCTGTGCTACTCCTCTGACACCCCAGGTACACCTCTGACACCCCAGGTACACCTCTGACATTCCCAGGTACACCCCAAACACTCCCATGCACACCTCCAGACACTCCCAGGCACACCTCTGACATTCCCACGCACACCCCTGACACCCCAGGTACACCTCACACTCCCCAGGCACACCTCTGACACTCCCCAGGTACACCGCTGACACTCCCAGGCACACCTCTCACACCTCAGGCACACCTCTCACACTCCCAGGCATACCCTGTCACACTCCCCAGGCACACCCCAGACACCCCAGGCACACCTCAGACACTCCCCAGGTACACCCCAGACACCCCAGGTACAGCTCAAACACTCACAGGCACACCTCTGATCCAAGCACACCTGAGACACTCACAGGTACACCTGAGACACCCCAGGCACACCCCTGACACTCCCAGGTACACCTCTGACACTCCAGGTACACCCAACACCCCAGGTACACCCCTGACACTCCCAGGTACCTCTGACACTCTGGTACACCCCTGACACTCGGTGCACACTTCACACCCCAGGTACTCCACTGACACCCCAGGTACTGCTCTGACACTCCCCTGCAGTTCTTGACACCCCAGGTACACCTAGACACTCCCAGAACACCAGACACCCCAGGTACACCTCAGACACTCCCAGGCACCTCTCCCACCTCTGGTACACCTCAGACACCTCGATGCACCTCAGACACCCCAGGCACCTCTGACACCCCAGGCACACCCTCAGACACTGCCAGGTACACCTCTGACACCCTGGTACACCACTAACACCCCAGGTACACCCTTACACCCCTGGTTCTCCTGACACCCCAGGTACACCTCAGACACCCCAGGTACACCCCTGGCACCCCAGGCACACCCCTGACACTCCCAGGCACACCTCTGACACTCTGGCCAACCTGAGATACTCCAGGCACACCTCTGACACCCAGGTACACCTCTGATACCCCAGGTATACCTCTGACACTCCCAGGCACACCGGTGACACTCCCGGTACACCTCTGACACTGCCATGTACACCTCTGACACTCCCAGGTACACCTCTGACACTCCCAGGTACAACCTGAGATACTCCCAGGTACACCTTTGACACTCCCAGGTACTCCACTGATACTCCCAGGTACACCTCTGACACTGTTAGGTGCCACTGCTGACACTGTTAGGTACACTGCTGACACTGTTAGGTACACCTCTGACACTCAGGTGCACACCTCTGACACTCCCAGGCACACCTCTGACACCTGCACACCTCTGACACCGCCAGGCACACCTCTGACATTCCCATGCACACCGTGACACCCCAGGCACACCCCGACACCCCAGGTACACCTCTGGACACTCGGTGCCAGCCTCACACTCCCAGGCACTCTGTGACACTCCCCAGGTACACCTCAGACACTCCAAGGTACACCCAAGACACCCCAGATACATCTCAGACACTCCCAGGTACACCTGAGAGATTTTGCACACCTGAGACTCTCCCAGATACACTCTCTGACACTCCCCAGGCACACCTCTGACACTCTCAGGTACTCTCAGACACTCCCTGGTACACCTCTGACACTCCCAGGTACACCTTGACACTCCCAGGTACTCCACTGATACCCAGGTACACCTCTGACACCCCAGGTACACCTTGACACTCCCAGGTACACCTCTGACGCACCCAGGTACACCTCAGACACCCAGGTACACCCTGACACCCAGGTGCCACCTCTGACACTCCCAGGTACACCTCTGACACTCCCAGGTACACCTCTGATACTCCCAGGTACACCTCTGACACTCCCAGGTACACTGCTGACACTGCCAGGTTCACCCCACACCAGAACACCTCTGGACACCCAGGTACACCTCTGACACTCCCAGTTACATCTCTGACAATTCCCCAGGTACACCTCCTGACACTGCCAGGTACACCCTGACACTCCCAGCTTACACCTCTGACACACCCAGGAACACCTCTGACACCCCAGGTACACCTCTGACACCCCAGGCACAGCCACACACCCAGGCACTCCCACATTCCCAGGCACACCCCAGACACCCCCAGGCACACCTCACACTCCCCAGATACATCTCAGACACTCCCCAGCACACCTCTGACACTCCCAGGTGCACCTGATATACCCCAGGTACAGCCTCACACTCCAGGTACTCCTAAGACACCCCAGGTACACCTGACACTCCCAGATACATCTCAGACACTCCCAGGCACACCTCTGACACCCCAGGCACAACCTGAGATACTCCCAGGTACACTGCTGACACTCCCAGGCACACTGCTGATACTGTCAGGCTAACCTCTGACATTCCCAGGTACACCCCTGACACCCCAGGTATACCTCTGACACTTCCATGTACTCCCTCAGACACTCCCCTGTACACCCCAACACTCCCAAGTACATCTTTGACACTCCCAGGTACTCCACTGATTCTCCCAGGCACACCTCTGACACCCCAGGTACACTGCTGACACTGTCAGGTACTCCTCTGACAATCCCCAGGCACACCTCTGACACCCCAGGTCACACCTCCACACCTCAGTTACATCTCTGACACCGTACACCTCTGACATTCCCAGCACACCTGCACCCCCAGGCACACCCTCGACACCCCAGGTACACCTCCTGACACTCCCAGGTACAGCTCTCACACCCCAGGTACTCCTCAGACACCCTGGCACACCTCTGACACCCAGGCACACCTTGACACCCTAGGTACTCCACTGATACCCCAGGTACACCTCTCTACTCCGGTGGCACACTGCTGATACTGTCAGGCACACCTCTGACATCCCCAGGTACACCCCTGACACCCCAGGCATACCTCTGACACTCCATGTACCTCAGACACTCCCAGGCACACCTCTGACACTCCCAGGTACACCTTGACACTCCCAGGTACCTGATATCCCAGGCACACCTCTGACACCCCAGGTACACCTTGACATCCCAGGTACACCCTCTGACGCCCCAGGTGCACACCTCAGACACTCCCAGGCACACCTCTGACACCTCCAGGCACACCTCTGACACTCCCAGTTACATCCTTGACACCCCAGGTACACTTTGACACTGCCAGGTACACTTCTGACACCCAGTTACACCTCCCACACCCCAGTTCACCTCTGACACACCGAGGAACACCTCTGACACTCCCAGGTACACCTCTGACCTCCAGGTACAGCTCTCCACCTCCCCAGGAATCCTAGACCTCCCAGGTACACCTCCAGACACTCCCAGGTACACCTCAGACACTCCCAGATACATCTCAGACACTCCCAGGTACACCTGGCCTCCCAGGTACACCTCTGACCTCCCAGGTACACTGACGCTCCCAGGAACACCTCCGACCTCCCAGGTACACCTCGACACTCCCAGTTACACCCCTGACCTCCCAGGTACACCCCTGACCTCCCGGTACACCTCTGACTCTCCCAGGTACACCTCTGACACTCCCAGTTACACCTCTGACCTCCCAGGTACAACCTCTGACACTCCTGGTACACCACTGACACTCCTGGTACACCTCTTACACTCCCTGGTTCTCCTCTGACACTCCCAGGTACACCTCAGACACTCCCAGGTACACCTTTGACCTCCCAGGTACACCTCCTGACACTCCAGGTACACCTCTTACACTCCCTGGTTCTCCTCTGACTTTCAGAGGTACACCCCTGACATTCCAGGTACACTAAACACTCCCTGCTGCCTCCAGACACTCCCAGGTACACCTCTGACATTCCCACGTACACCCCTGACACTCCCAGGTACACCTCTGACCTCCCAGGTACCTCTGACCTCCCAGGTACACCGCTGACACTCCCAGGTACACCTCTCACATTCTCAGGTACACCTCTCCACCTCCCAGGTGTTCTGTGACACTCCCAGGTACCTCAGACACTCCCAGGTACACCTCAGACACTCCCAGGTACCTCAGACACTCCCAGGAACACCTCTGACCTCCCAGGTACACCTCTGACACTTCAGGTACACCTCCAACACTCCCAGGTACACCCCTGACCTCCCAGTGCTCCTCTGACACTCTTTGGTACCCCTGACCTCCCAGGTACATTTCTGACCTCCCAGGTACTCACTGACCTCCCAGGTACCTCCTGACACTCCCAGTACAACCTCTGACACTCCTGGTGCCCACTGACCTCCCAGTACATCTCTTACACTCCCCTGGTACACCACTGACCTCTAGGTACACCTCAGACGCTCCCAGGTACACCTTGGACACTCCAGGTACAGCTCTGACGCCTCCCAGGTACATCTCCTGGCACTCACAGGAAAACATCTTACACTCCCCAAGTACTCCTCTGACCTTCCTGGTACACCTGACACTCAGGTACCTCATACCTCCCAGGTACACTTCGAACCTCCCAGGTACACCTCTGACATTCCCAGGTACACCACTGACACTCCCAGGTACACCTCTGGCACTCCCAGGTACACCCCTGACACTCCCAGGTACAACACTTACACTCCCAGGTACACCTCTGACACTCCCAGGTACACCTCTGATACTCCCAGGTACTCCTGTGACACTCCCAGGTACACCTCAGACACTCCAAGGTACACCTAAGACACTCCCAGATACCTCTGACATTCCCAGGTACCTCTGACACTCCCAGGTACCTGAGATACTCCCAGGTACACCTGAGACTCTCCCAGATACACTCTTGACACTCCCAGGTACACCTCTGACACTCTCAGGTACTCCTCAGACACTCCCTGGTACACCTCTGACACTCCCAGGTACACCTTTGACCTCCCAGGTACTCCACTGATACTCCCAGGTACACCTCTGACCTCCCAGGTACACCTTTGACACTCCAGGTACACCTCTACAGCGCTCCCAGGTACCTCAGACCTCCCAGGTACACCTCTGACCTCCCAGGTACACCTCCTGACACTCCCAGGTACACCTCTGACACTGCCAGGTACACCTCTGACACTCCCAGCCACACCTCTGACACACCCAGGAACACCTCTGACACTCCCAGGTACACCTCTGACACTCCCAGGTACAGCTTTCACACTCCCAGGTACTCCTAAGACATACCCAGGTACACCTCAGAGACTCCCAGCTACACCTCAGACACTCCCAGATACATCTCAGACACTCCCAGGTACACCTCTGACACTCCCAGGTGCACCTGATATACTCCCAGGTACAGCTCTCACACTCCCAGGTACTCCTAAGACACTCCCAGGTACTCCACTGACACTCTCTGGTACGCCTCTGACACTCCCAGGTACACCTCTAACACTCCCAGATACACCTCTGACACTCCCAGGCACAACTGAGACACTCCCAGGTACACCTGAGACACTCCCAGATACACCTCAGACACTCCCAGGAACACCTGAGACACTCCCAGGTACAACCTGAGATACTCCCAGGTACACCGTTGACACTCCCAGGTACTCCACTGATTCTGCCAGGTACACCTCTGACACTCCCAGGGCACACTGCTGATGCTGTCAGGTACACCTCTGACATTCCCAGGTACACCCCTGACACTCCCAGGTATACCTCTGACACTTCCATGTACTCCTCAGACACCTCCCTGGTACACCCCTACCTCCCAAGTACATCTTTGACACTCCCAGGTTCTCCACTGATGCTCCCAGGTACACCTCTACACCTCCCAGGTACACTGCTGACACTGTCAGGTACACCTCCTGACACTCCCAGGTACACCTCTGGCCTCCAGGTACACCTCTGACACTCTCAGTTACATCTCTGACACTCCCAGGTACACCTTGACACTTCCAGGTACACCTCCAACACTCCCAGGTACACCCCTGACACTCCCAGGTACTCCTCTGACACTCTTTGGTACACCCCTGACACTCCCAGGTACATTTATGACACTCCCAGGTACTCCACTGACACTCCCAGGTACTGCTCTGACCTCCTGGTAGTTCTTTGACACTCCCAGGTACACCTTAGACACTCCCAGGAACACCTCAGACACTCCCAGGTACACCTCAGACACTCCCAGGTACTCCTCTGACACTCTCTGGTGCACCTCAGACACTCCCAGGTGCACCTCTGACACTCCCAGGCGCACCTCTGGCCTCCCAGGTACCCTCAGGACCTCCCAGGTACCTCTGACACTCCCAGGTACAACCTCCTGACACTCCTGAGCACCACAGACACTCCCAGGTACATCACTTACACTCCTGGTTCTCCTCTGACACTCCCAGGTACCTCAGACACTCCCAGGTACACCTTAGACACTGCCAGGTACAGCTCTGACCTCCCAGGTACATCTCTGGCACTCTGGGAAACCCTCTTACACTCCCAGGCTCCTCTGACACTCCTGGTACACACCTGGCCTCCCAGGTACACCTCATACACTCCCAGGAACACTTCAGACACTCCCAGGTACACCTCTGACATTCCCAGGTACCCCCCTGACACTCCCAGGTACACCTCTGACCTCCCAGGTGCACCTGATATCTCCCAGGTACAGCTCTCCACCTCCCAGGTACTCCTAAGACACTCCCAGGTACACCTCAGACACTCCCAGGACACATCTCAGACACTCCCAGGTACACCTCTGACACTCCCAGGTACAACCTGAGATACTCCCAGGTACACCGTTTGACACTCCCAGGTACACTGCTGATACTGTCAGGTACACCTCTGACATTCCCAGGTACACCCCTGACACTCCCAGGTATACCTCTGACACTTCCATCAGCTCCTCAGACACTCCCTGGTACACCCCTAACACTCCCAAGTACATCTTTGACACTCCCGGTACTCCACTGATTCTCCCAGGTACACCTCTGACACTCCCCAGGTACACTGCTGACCTCCAGGTACTCCTCTGACACTCCCAGGTACACCTCTGACACTCCCAGGTACACCTCCTGACACTCTCAGTTACATCTCTGACACTCCCAGGTACACCTCTGACATTCCCAGGTACACCTGTGACACTCCCAGGTACCTCGACACTCCCAGGTACACCTCTGGCCTCCCAGGTACAGCTCTCACCTCCCAGGTGCTCCTCAGACACTCCCTGGTACACCTCCTGACCTCCCAGGTACACCTTTGACCTCCTAGGTACTCCTGATGCTCCAGGTACACCTCTTACCTCCCAGGTACACTGCTGATACTGTCAGGTACACCTCTGACATTCCCAGGTACACCCCTGACACTCCCAGGTATGCCTCTGACACTTCCATGTGCTCTCAGACACTCCCTGGTACACCCCTAACACTCCCAGTACATCTTTGACCTCCAGGTTCTCACTAATTCTCCCAGTACCTCCTGACACTCCCAGGTACACTGATGACACTGTCAGGTACTCCTCTGACCTCCCAGGTACACCTCTGACACTCCAGTACACCTCCTGACACTCTCAGTTACATCTCTGACACTCCAGGTACACCTCTGACCTGCCAGGTACACCTCTGACATTCCCAGGTACACCTGGCCTCCCAGAGTACCTCGACACTCCCAGGTACACCTCTGACACTCCCAGGTACAGCTCACACTCCCAGGTACTCCTCAGACACTCCCTGGTACACCTCTGACCTCCCAGGTACACCTTTGACACTCTAGGTACTCCTGATGCTCCCAGGTACACCTCTGACACTCCCAGGTACCTTTGACCTCCCAGGTACACCTCTGGCGCTCCCAGGTACCCTCAGACACTCCCAGGTACACCTCTGACACTCCCAGGTACACCTCCCAGCCTCCCAGTTACATCATTGACACTCCCAGGTACACCTTTGACACTGCCAGGTACCTTCTGACACTCCAGTTACACCTCTGGCTACTCCCAGTTACACCTCTGACACACCGAGAACACCTCCTGACACTCCCAGGTAACACCTCTGACACTCCCAGGTACAGCTCTCACCTCCCAGGTAAATCTAGACACTCCCAGGTACACCTCAGACACTCCCAGGTACACCTCAGACACTCCCAGATACATCTCAGACCTCCCAGGTACCCCTGAGCCTCCCAAGGTACACCTCCTGGCACTCCCAGGTACCTCCCCAGCTCCAAGGAACACCTCCGACCTCCCAGGTACACCTCCGACACTCCCAGTTACACCCCTGGCCTCCAGGTACCCCTGAGCACTCCCAGTACACCTCTGACTCTCCCAGGTACACCTCCTGACCTCCCAGTTACACCTCCACACTCCCAGGTACAACCTCCTGACCTCCTGGTACACCACTGACACTCCTGGTACACCTCTTACACTCCTGGTTCTCTCTGACCTCCCAGGTACACCTCAAGACACTCCCAGGTACACCTTTGACCTCCCAGGTACACCTCTGGCCTCCCGTGCACCTCTTACACTCCCTGGTGACGTGCCTGAGTAAGGCCAGTGTCATGCCTGAGTAAGACAGTGTCGTACCTGAGTAAGACAGTGTCGTACCCTGAGTAAGACAGTGTGGCCACCTGAAGTAGGCAAGGTGTCGTGCCCTGAGTAAGACGAGTGACGTCCCTGAGTAACGAGTCGCCGTACCTGGTAAGACAGTGTCGTGCCTGAGTAAGGCGAGTGTCGTACCTGGTAAGGCAGTGTCGTACCCTGAGTAAGACAGTGGCAAGTACCCTGAATAAGACAAGTGTGGTACCCTGGTAAAGGCGGTGGCGTCCCTGAGTAAAGCGGTGTCGTGCCCTAGAGTAAGCAGTGGCGTGCCTGAGTAAGGCGAGTGTCGTACCTGAAGTAAGACAGGTGTCGTACCCTGAGTAAGACAGAGTGTCTTACCCTGGTAAGACGAGTGTGCGTGCCCTGAGTAAGGCAGTGTCCATTGCCCCTGAAATAAGCCAGTGTGCGTACCCTGAAGTAAGACAGTGGCGTGCCTGAATAAGAGCAGTGTAGCGTGCCTGAGTAAGGCAGTGGCTTGCCTAGGTAAGGCAGTTGCGTGCCTGAGTAAGGCGACCCCCCAAACAGGTGCCGTACCCTGAGTAAGAGCAGTGTCGTGCCCGAAGATAAGGCCAGTGGCGTACCCTGAAGTAAGGCAGTGGCGTACCCTGAAGTAAGACAGTGTAAGTACCTGAAGTAGACGATGTCGCTGAGTAAAACGAGTGTCTTACCCACAAATGAACAAGTGTCGTACCACAAGTAAACGAAGTGTAGCCGTACCTAGTAAAACCGATGTCCGTACCCTGAAATAAAGAGCAATTAACCATGCCACAAGTAAGAGCAGTAGAGTACCTAGTAAAACAATGACGTACCTAGTAAGGCAAGTATAAGTACCCTGAAATAAGAGCAATGTCGTACCTAGTAAACAGTATGCATTACCCCACAATAAGACCAAATTAGCCGTACCCTGAGTAAGGCAGTGTCGTACCCTGAGAACGAAGTGACGTGCCTGGGTAAGACGGTGTACGTACCCTGAATAAGACAGTGAAGTCCCTGAGTAAGACAGTGTCGTACCCTGAGTAAAACAGGTGACACCCTGAGTAAAGCAATTAGCGTACCCTGAGTAAGGCAGTTGCCATTACCCTAGGTAAGGCAGACTGAAGTACCCTGAAAGACGAGTGACGTACCCACAAGTAAGACGAGTGACGTACCCTGAGTAAGGCCAGTGAAGTACCCTGAGTAAGGCAGTGGCTTGCCTGAGTAAGACAGTGTCGTACCCTAGGTAAGGCAGTGTGGTACCCTGAATAAGACAGTGTCGTACCCTGAGTAAGGCAGTGATCGTACCTGAGTAAGGCAGTGGCGTACCCTGAGTAAAGCGGTATCGTACCCACAAATAAGGCAGTGTCGTACCCAATGAACAGTGGCGTACCCTGAGTAAAGACAGGTGTCGTACCTGAGTAAGGCAGTGTCGTACAAAAGCAGACAGTGTCTTGCCCTGGGTAAGGCAGATGCGTACCCTAGCAAATAAGACGAGAGTGCATTACCTGAGTAAGCAGTATGTATCCTGGTAAGACGAGAGTGTAGGTACCCTGGTAAGGCGAGTGTCGTACCACAGGTAAGGCGAGTAGCGTGCCTGAGTAAGGCAGTGGCGTACCCTGGAAGTAAGGCGAGTGTGGTACCCTGGTAAAGGCGATGCCGTGCCTGAGTAAGGCAAGTGTGCGTACCCTGGTAAGGCGAGTGTACGTACCTGGTAAGGCAGTGTGGTACCCTGGTGGGCAGGTGTAGGTACCCTGAGTAAGGCAGTAGCGTACCCTGAGTAAGGCGAGTGGCGTACCCACTGGAGTAAGACGGTGTGGTACCTGAGTAAGGCGAGTGTAGTACCCTGAGTAAAGGCAGGTGTAAGTGCCCACAAGTAAAACAGGTGTCGTACCCCAAGTAAGGCGAGTGTCGTTACCCTGAGTAAGGCGAGTGTCGTACCCTGGGTAAGGCGAGTGGCGTGCCCTGAGTAAGGCGAGTGTAGGTACCTGTAAGTAAGGCGAGTGTGGGTACCCTGAGTAAAGGCGAGGTGTGGTACCGGTAAAGGCGAGTGTGGTACCCTGAGTAAGGCGGTGTGGTACCCTGAGTAAGGCAGTGTAGGTACCTGAGGTAAGGCGGTGTGGGTACCCTGTAGGAAGTAAGGCAGGTGTCGTGCCTGAGTAAGGCAGTGGCGTCCCTGGGTAAAGGCGGTGGCCATTACCTGAGTAAGGCGAGGAGTGTGCGTACCTGAGTAGGAAGAGGTGGGTACCTGAGTAAGGCGGTGTCATTACCCTGGTAAGGCGGTGTGGTACCCTGAGTAAAGGCGAGTGTGGTACCCTAGGTAAGGCGGAGTGTGGTACCCTGAGTAAGGCGAGTGGCTGGTACCCTGGTAAGGCGAGTGTGGGTACCCTGAGTAAGGCGAGTGTAGGTACCCTGAGTAAGGCGAGTGGCGTGCCCTGAGGTAAGGCGAGTGTTGTACCTGAGTAAGGCAGAGTGCTGTGCCTGAGTAAGGCGAGTGTGTACCCTGAGTAAGGCGAGTGGCGTGCCTGAGTGAACGGAGGTGTAATGGTACCTGAGTAAAGACGGTGGCGGTACCCTGAGTAAGGCGGAGTGTGCCCTGAGTAAGGCGGAGTGTAGGTACCCTGAGTAAGGCAGTGTAGGTACCCTGAGGTAAGACGGTGGCGTGCCCTGAGTAAGGCGAGTGGCGTACCCTGAGGTAAGGCGAGAGGTGTAGGTACCCTGAGTAAGGCGGTGTGGGTACCCTGAGTAAGGCGGGATAGGTGCCTGAGTGGAGGTGTGGGTACCTGAGGTAAGGCGAGTGTGGGTACCCTGAGTAAGGCAGAGTGTGCCGTACCCTGAGTAAGGCAGTGGCGTACCCTGAGTAGGAAGGTGGCGTACCCTGAGGTAAGACGAGTGTCGTACCCTGGTAAGACGAGGTGTGGGTACCCTGAGTAAGGCGAGTGTGGTACCCTGAGTAAGGCAGTGTGGGTACCCTGAGGTAAGGCAGGTGTGGTACCCTGGAAGTAAGGCGAGTGGCGTACCCTGTGAAAGGCAGGTGTCGTACCCTGAGTAAGGCAGTGTGGGTACCCTGAGTAAGGCCAGGTGTGCGTACCATGAGTAAGGCGGTGGCGTACCCTGAGTAAGGCGAGTGTAGGTACCCTGAGTAAAGACGAGGAGGTGTGGTACCCTGGTAAGGCGAGGTGTAGGTACCCTGAGTAAGGCGAGGAGTGTCAGTACCCTGAGTAAGGCGAGTGTCGTACCCTGAGTAAGGCAGTGTAAGTGCCCTGAGTAAGGCAGTGGCGTACCCTGAGTAAGGCGGTGACGTACCCTGAGTAAGGCAGTGTCATCGTACCCTGAGTAAGGCAGTGTGCGTGCCCTGAGTAAGGCAGTGTCATTACCCTGAGTAAGGCAGTGGCGTACCCTGAGTAAGGCGAGTGTGGTACCCTGAGTAAGAGCAGTGTAGTACCCTGAAGTAAGGCAGGTGTCGTACCACAAAGGTAAGGCAGTGTGAGTACCCACAGGTAAGACGAGGTGTCGTACCCTGAGTAAGGCAGTGTCGTACCCTGAGTAAGGCGAGTGGCGTACCTGGTAAGGCAGTGGCGTACCCTGAGTAAGACGAGTGGCGTGTACCCTGAGTAAGACAGTATGGCGTACCCTGAGGTAAGGCAGTGGCGTACCCTAGGTAAGGCAGTGTGGTACCTGAGTAAGACGAGTGTGGTACCCTGTGAGTAAGGCAGTGTAAATACCCTGAGTAAGGCGAGTGACGTACCCTGAGTAAGGCAGGTGGCGTACCCTGTGGTAAGGCGGTGTAGCCATTGCCTGAGTAAGACGAGTGCCATTCCCTAGGTAAGGCAGTGTGGGTACCTGAGTAAGAGCGAGTGTCGTACCTGAGTAAGAGGAGTGTAAGTACCTGAGTAAGGCAGTGTACGTACCTGAGTAAGACGAGTGTAGGTACCTAGGTAAGACGAGGTGTCGTACCCTGAGTAAGGCAAGTGTACGTACCCTGAGTAAGACGAGTGTCGTACCTGAGTAAGGCAGTGGCGTGCCCTGAGTAAGGCAGTGGCGTGCCACAGGTAAGACGAAATTAACCGTACCCACAGTAAGACGAGTGTCCGTACCCTGAGTAAGGCGAGTGTCGTACCCTGAGTAAGACGAGTGTCGTACCCTGAGCCAAGACGCAGTGTAGTACCCTGAGTAGGCAGTGTGTTACCTAGTGAGCAGTGGCATACCTACGAGTAAGGCGGTGCCGTACCCTAGGTAAAACGAAGTGTCGTACCACAGGAAAGACCAGTGTCGTACCTGAGTAAGACAGTGTGTACCATGAGTTAAACAAACACAAAACAGTGTCGTACCCTGAGTAAGGCGAGTGTCGTACCCTGAGTAAGACGAGTGTCGTGCCACATGAGAAGGAGTCATTACCCTGAGTAAGGCTGAGTCTACGTACCCTGTAGACGGTGTCGTACCTAGGTAAGGCAGAGTGTCGTACCTGAGTAAGGTGTCGTACCCTGAATAACAGGTGTCGTACCCTGAGTAAAGGCAGAGGTATGGTACTTACAGTAAGACGATGTCGTACCACAAAGAAAGGCAGGCATGCCCTGGTAAGACCAGTGTACGTACCCTGGTAAAGGCAGTGTCGTACCCATGAGTAAGAAGAGTGTCGTACCCTGAGTAAGACAGTGTACGTACCTGAGTGAACGAGGTGTCGTACCCTGAGTAAGACGAACCCACAAACAGTGTACGTACCCTGAGTAAGGCGGTGTACGTACCCTGAGTAGAGCGAGTGTAAGCCCCTATGAGTAAGACGGTGTCGATTACCTGGTAAGGCAGTGTCGTACCCTGAGTAAGACAGTGTCGTACCCATGAGTAAAGGCAGGTGTCGTGCCAAGGTAAGGCGAGTGTCGTACCAAGGTAAAGACGGTGGCGTGCCTGAGTAAAGGCAAGTATGGTAACCTGAGTAGGCAGTGGCGTACCCTGAGTAAGGCAAGTGTGCATACCCTGAGTAAGGCAGTGGCGTACCCTGAGTAAGGCAAGTGTGGTGCCTAAGTAAGACAGTGGCTACCCTGGTAAGGCGAGTGGCGTGCCCTGGTAAGGCAGGTGACGTACCCTGAGTAAGGCGGTGTGGTACCCTGAGTAAGACGAGAGTGTCGTGCCTGAGTAAGACAGTGTCGTACCCTGGTAAGACGAGTGTACGTACCTGAGTAGACCGAGTGTCGTACCCCCTGGGTAAAACAGTGACGTACCCATGAGTAAGACAGTGTAATTACCCTGAGTAAGACAGAGTGTCGTACCCTGAGTAAGACCAGTGTACGTACACTAAGTAAGACAAGTGTCGTACCCTGGTAAGACAGGTAATGGTACCCTGGGTAAGGCAAGGTGTGTTACCTAAGTAAGGCAGTGCATACCCTGAGTAAGACAGTGTCGTACCCTGAGTAAGACGAGTGTAGTACCCTGAGTAACGCAGTGTCTTACCCTGAGTAAGACAGTGTCGTACCCACAGTAAAGGCAGTGTCGTACCCTGAGTAAAGGCGAGTGTATACCCTGAGTAAAGGCGAGTGAGCCAGTACCCTGAGTAAAGACGGCGTGACCTGAGTAAGACAAGTGTGGTACCCTGTAAAACGAAGTGTAGTACCTAGTAAAACGAAGTGTCATTACCCTGAAGTAAGAGCAGTGCGTACCCTAGGCCAAGAGCGAGTAGCGTACCCTATGAAGCCAAGGCGAGTATGCGTACCCTGAGTAAGGCAGTGTAATAGATCCCACAAGTAGGCAATTAGCCGTACCTAGTAAAAGGCAGTATAACCGTACCCTGAAGTAAGAGCGAGTAATACGTACCCTAGAGTAAAACAGTGTCGTACCCTGAAGTAAGAGCGAGTATGCATTACCCTGGTAAAGGCGAGTGGCGTACCTAGTAAGAGCAGTATGCGTACCTGAAGTAAAAGGCGAGAGTATGCGTACCGTTCAGAGTAAAGGCAGTGGCGTACCCTATAGGTAAAGGCAGTAGCGTACCCTGAGTAAGGCGGTAGCGTACCCTATAAAGAGTAAAGACGAAGTAGCGTACCCTGAAGCCAAGAGCGATGGCGTGCCTATGAGTAAGGCAGTGTCGTGCCCTGGGTAAGGCAGGTGTGGTGCCTGAGTAAGGCAGGTGTAGAGTGCCTGAGTAGGCAGGTGTGGGTACCCTGAGTAAGGCGGTGTAGGTACCCTGGGTAAGGCCCGATTAATGGTGCCTAACAGGTAAGGCAGTGTCGTACCCTGTGAGTAAGGCGGTGTCGTGCCCTGAGTAAAGGCAGGTGTGGTACCCTGAGTAAGGCAGTGTGTTGCCCTGAGTAAGACGAGTGTGGGTACCCTGAGTAAGGCAGGAGGTGTCGTGCCCTGTGGTAAGGCAGTGTGCATTTGCCCTGAGGTAAGACAGTGTCGTGCCCTGAGTAAGGCAGGTGTAAATTTGCCTGAGCCAAGACGAGTGTGGGTACCCACAGGTAAGGCAGTGGCGTGCCTAGTGGGCAGGTGGCGTGCCCACAAGGTAAGATGGTGGCCGAACCACAGGTGTGGGGCAGTGGCGTGTACCCTAGGTAGGGCAGGTGTGGTACCCTGAGTAAGGCAGTGGCGTGCCTGAGTAAAGACAGTGTCGTACCCTGGTAAGACGAGTGTCTACCCACAAAAGACAGTGTCATACCCTGAGCAAGGCAAGTGTCGTACCCAGAGTAAGGCAGTGTCTTACCTAAGCAAACCGAGTGTGGGTACCCTGAGTAAACAGTGGCGTACCCTGAGTAAGGCAGTAGGTACCCTAGTAAGACAGTGTCTTACCATGAGTAAGACGAGTGTGCGTAACAACAAGTAAGACGAGTGCATACCCTGAGTAAAGCAGTGTGGTACCCTGAGAAAGGCAATTAACCTTGCCACAATGTAAAACAGTATACCCAAAACAACCTGAGTAGGAGAGAGTGTAAAATGCCTGAAAACCCTGAGTAAGACGAGTGTGGGTACCCTGAGTAAGGCAGTGTGGGTACCCTGAGTAAGACAGTGTCGTGCCCTAGTAAGCAGTGTACGTACCCAAAGGAAGCAGTGTGCGACACTGAGTAAGACGAGTGTCGTACCCTGAGTAAGACAGTGTCGTACCCTGAGTAAGACAGTGTAGGTACCCTACCAAGTAAGGCGAGTCATGCGTACCCTGAGTAAGGCAGAGTGGCATACCCTGATAAGACAAGTTGCGTGCCCTGAGTAAGGCAGTGTCGTACCCTGGTAAGACAGGTGTGGTACCCTGAGTAAGGCAGGTGTCGTATGTGTGGCTGGC
>NW_024752170.1:0-12464 GCF_018991925.1 Homarus americanus
AGCCGAAAATCAACTAACAAACTGGAAGTTAACTACTACAGTGCCCATGGTACCTTGAACAACCTTGATCGCCAAGTTGCTGAGTTCATTGTTCTATCCAATGTTGCCGACCAACAACCCGCCTCTATCCTTAAGAAGACCAACGTACGCACTACCGTTGCCAAGTCAGTTACCTTCAATTATGACAATTTGGGCGACATCAGGGAGCGCGAAACTTCCACAGCTACTTACACTCTGTCTGTACCTCCCAACCAATGAATCTAACTCAACTGCTGCCATCGAATAAGAAAATGTCACCAATAGTTGTACCTCTGGGAACCTGGAGGGAAGCACCAACCCTGATGAAGGCTCAGTAATATCTACCATGTTATTTAAACACTTATAACACATATAACATCATCCATCATCACTACATATAACACCATCCATCATCACTACATATAACACCATCTATCATGACTACATATAACATCATCCATCATCACTACAGATCGGTAGAGTAGTTTTCGAGATTCTCGTGCGGACACACAAGCAAACACACACACACACACACAAACAGACATACTTCTTTGTTTTATATCGATAGAAGATAGATCATCACTACATATAACACCGCCCATCATCACTACATATAACATCATCCATCATCACTACATATAACACCACCCATCATCACTACATATAACATCATCCATCATCACTACATATAACATCATCCATCATCACTACATATAACACCATACATCATCACTACATATAACATCATCCATCATCACTACATATAACATCATCCATCATCACTACATATAACACCATCCATCATCACTACATATAACACCATCCATCATCACTACATATAACACCATCCATCATCACTACAGATCGGTATAGTAGTTTCGATTCTCATGAATATGATACCGGAATCTTTTGAAGACTTACTGTCGTCTTAATTATTTATAATAAACCTGTCGATGTTTATTTCGGGTTAAAGTAAAAGCAAGGTTTTGTCTGGACTTTTATCATATAGACAGTTGCTGGTTGACGATACTGAAGGCCTATACAGGTGTGTGGTGCTTGTGCTTGGTGATGCTTCGTTTATGAGAGATAATCCCAGGAGTGAACTTTGTTCTGAAAGGACAAACCAAAAAAGTCATTAGTTATCGTTGTCTCGGAAGTGTTTATATGGCGGTCACTCTTGTGTTGTCGATGTGTCCACCCCACAGAGTTATTGCGTGAAGTGACACATTAGACTTCAATTAAAGATCCTCTCCTCTCCATATGGAAGCTGTTCACACCTCTTGACAGTATTTGGTCTGATATTTAGTTATAAAGGTCGTTTTTTTGTCTAGTTCATCTTCCTATGAAAATTAACAATTCATATCACGTTTTAGAGTTGTATGTTCTTCAAGCCAATTAACACAGTACAGGTAACACCAGAGTCAGGCAGGTACAGTGTTAAGCGTCGTGGTCTACTGCTGTCTTACTGAGTAACGATGATGAAGTAAAGTGGGAAATGACTTTGCCATGAGAGAGGAGAGGAAAGAGAGAAGGAAAGAATAGAAACGGGAAGTAAAGTAGTAGGGAGTAATAGCAGGTGGGCTGTCCACCTAGCTGAGTCGAGGTGATTGGTTGGGGTGGTGGCCATACACAGCACGCTCCTGCTCGCTCAAGGGAGGCTGGGGTGGGGGAGCTAAGCTAGTTAGGCATTCAGTACTGTATTGTGTGTTAATTTATGTAAGTTAAATGATGGTGTTATTTTTTCATGTATTGTATAAAGTGAGTCTCTTTTTTATATAATAACTCACCTGAAGTGTCGCCCCAGGAAAAGGTAACAGAGACCTTAATGACACAGGTAGATTGTCACTCCCCTCGCCGCCCAGCGTATCCCACCTGAAGATTAACCATCCCGGCGATACCTGGGGGGGGGGGGCTTAAGTATAATATATATACTCTTATATAATAATGTTGATGCTATAATACACTGGCAGTCATAGTACAGTACATGTGTTGCCTTTATTGAGTTGAGTTTTGTATTTTTAGAAAAAGAGAGAGAAATCTGAGCAACATAATGTGGAGAGAGAGAGAGAGAGAGAGAGAGAGAGAGAGAGAGAGAATGTATTACATTGCCACACCTGATTCCTTCCTGGTGTATATTTTTACCACCTCTGGTACAACTGTGTCTCTTGCCGATCTATTTTGCACTGTCACTTCCTGCCTTTCATCTTCCACCTTTCATCTTCTCCTTCATCTTCTTCTCTCCATCGTCTTTCTCCTCCATCTTACCCCTTCATCTTCCCTCCCTTCTTCCTCCCTTCCATCTCCCCCATTCATTTCTTCCCCCTTCATCTTCCTTTCCCCTTTATTTTACCCCTCCATCTTCCCTCCTTTTACCTTCCTCCTTCGGTCTTCTCCTTTCTTTTCCACCAATCTCCTTACCTTCCACTGCTGTCTTAGTCCATTACTGTTTTAAGAAATTTAGTTTTTTCAAGGATTTCGATATTTCATTCACTTACAATTCTTTTTTGTTTTAATTTCATTTTCTCACTCCTGATTCAAGTGATTCAAGAGATGCAGATAATTTGAAATATCCAGCCCTTATAATGTCTTTAGTGCCTCTTAAACTTGGGTAAATATTATTCCATTAAGTTTATAAACAAATACACGACTCAGACACGTTGGTATTATAATCACAAAGCAAAGATATCGAGAAGTTGTGACGCTTCATCTGTACAACCAGTTGAGAATAAACTTTCCTTCTCTAAAAGTTACAAGAAATGAGGGAGAGTTTCTCGCCAGGGGGCGCAGCGCTGTGAGAGAAGAATTAAATAAGCCTGATTAGCTAAGAAGACGACCAGGGGTAAGAAATGGTCCGTCTTGAGGATGTGGTTCAGGAGGTGAGGTGAAGATATAAACCTCGAAGACGTCATAAAACACAGAGATGACACTATTTCTAACCTTCCCAAGTCTCTGGTGGGTGGCAGGTGATCACCAACATGAAATACACCAACGTGAAATACACCAACATGAAATACACCAACATGAAATGCGCCAAAATGAAATAGAAGATGCCAAGTGAGGTTGATTATGACTCAGACAGTAACCATAGCAGGACCTAAAAACAGCCAAGACTGTTCTAAAATGAGAACTTAAATTATAATTTCTGCCCAAGAGTGCGAGTGAGTGAACTTTAATTTCCATTATAGTACAGTATAAAACTTTAATGAGTTTATCTTCAACGTGATCTTAAATTTTAGTGGGTGAATTTTTTCATTGGATAATTAAGTCTTTGAGAATAACATTTTAAGGCGGCCATTTAGTGTCATCATGCTGTAAGATGTAGATACGCTCCAAAAAGTATGTTTACGATTTTGTGTTAGACGATATGACACAACAGACAAACGATTTTGACGACCCTACCGAGACAACAGGAGTCACAGTGTTCATTTTGAAATTCATCGGTCTCCTCCATAAAGGCACTTTTGGAGTGTTTGTTTACAACTCCTAGTGGTTAATGTGATGCAGCAGTGTACAGCTCATAGTCCATAAGGTGTTTCTTAGGCCAGACCCTTGAGAGTACAGTGGGTGGTTACACTACTCACCTGCCTTACACTCTCCCTGATGCTTTTGTTAGATGTTGAAACAGGAACTGTGGATCAACCTGTACAGCTTCTCCTTTTACTTTCACACAAACAATAGATTTAACATGTTGCCTAAGTACTTTGATGAAACAATAAGCACAAATGTGTTATCGTCATGATCCGCCTTATGTGATTATATTGCCAGTTGATGTGGGCCCGACCTTGTTTTGACACACTGACTGGCCTCGTGTTAATTTATTCTCACTTAACATACTTTTTTCGTACCTGAACTCCTCGACCGAACGCTCTTAAAGTTTGTAGAGAAGTTGAAACGGGTCTTATTGATATTCGTGTAGGCAGATTGATAGAGGTCCCAGCAATAAGAGAGTACAGCCGGGTCCTGCTGGAGACACTGAACACATTTCAGTTATTACATCTGGAAATACACGATCACTCACCAAAGAAAACGAAGACAATTTTACCAACTAATATGGTCGAGGTTCTGTAGATATGGGCCACAGCTCACGTACGGTCGCTATCTGATCTTCTCGACCAGTGTAACAAGAAAGATCTTTACAAACACTATAATATGTAGTCAACGTGCAGTGACTCAGTAATAACTTATTGCTCCTTTGATTCAAGTGTTCGACAACAAGCCGAATATGTTCCCTCTGTTCCTTTGACTATCTTGTGTGTACGATCTTGTGGACTGGGGCGTGATCACGATCAATGGTTGTCCCACTCACTCACTCACTAGGTTTCCTGCCATCTCTTACCCATGAAATTAGATTAAATCTGCCCTGTCGTATCCTCTTTACCTATCCTATCCCCCCTTGTCTCTATTAACCTTAATATATTATCACTCTCTCTCCCCTACTCTCCTTCCCTGCTTCCTCTACCACTATCTCCACCTCCTCTTTCCTTCCCCTTCCACAATTATTATATCCTCATATCTATGTCTGTCATTCTCTTTATCTGTTCCTACTTCTTTCACTATATCTCTCTATCCCCTCAGCCTAAATCACAATGGCTACAAGAACGAGAGCTTGTGTTGGTAAAAGAGGAATTTTTGAACACCATGACAAATGTATATTTTTTGATGACTTAGGGAGAACGTGTGGCGTGATTAGTGTAGAAGAGGAGATTGTCACACCCTTCTACCCAGTTTTGTTAGTCTCTTATGCCCCACCCTCCCAGTCCTCATACCCTACCCTTCTAGTTCCTCATACCCTACCCTGTTAGTCCCTCATACCCTACCCTGTTAATCCCTCATACCCTACCATTCCAGTCCCTCATATTCCACCCTACCAGATCCTCATACCTCACCCTTCCAGCCTGTCTTTGTGTCCCAACCAAATTAAGTTCTGTAAAAATCTACCTGATGTCTTTCGCCTTCCCTTACCATCATCTCCCAATTGGTTGTCTTGTAAATAGTAGATCGATGCCCTGGAGTCTCTGGTAGTTTCAATAAGTCTGGAGCCCAACTCATTAAGGAACTTCAGGGTGCTGTCATGCTGGGGAGGGATGGAGAGGGAGCTGCATTATGCTGTCATGCAGGGGAGGGAGGGAGAGGGAGCTGCATTATGCTGTCATGCTGGGGAGGGGGGAGAGGGAGCTGCATAATGTTGTCATGCTGGGGAGGGAGGGAGAGGGAGCTGCATTATACTGTCATGCTGAGGAGGGAGGGAGGGAGAGGGAGCTGCATTATGCTGTCATGCTGGGGAGAGAGGGAGAGGGAGCTGCATTATGCTGTCATGCTCGGGAAGGAGGGAGAGGGAACTGCATTATGCTGTCAAGCTGGGGATGGAGGGAGAGGGAGCTGCATTATGCTGTCATGCTTGGGAGAGAGGGAGAGGGAGCTGCATTATGCTGTCATGCTGGGGAGGGAGGGAGAGGGAGCTGCATTATGCTGTCATGCTGGGGAGGGAGGGAGAGGGAGCTGCATTATGCTGTCATGCTGGGGAGGGAGGGAGGGAGAGGGAGCTGCATTATGCTGTCATGCTGGGGGAGGGAGAGAGCTGCATAATGTATTTGTCATGCTGGGAGGGAGGGAGAGGGAGCTGCATTATACTGTCATGCTGAGGAGGGAGGGAGGGAGAGGGAGCTGCATTATGCTGTCATGCTGGGGAGGAAGGGAGGGAGGGAGAGGGAGCTGCATTATGCTGTCATGCTGGGGAGAGAGGGAGAGGGAGCTGCATTATGCTGTCATGCTGGGGAGGGAGGGAGAGGGAACTGCATTATGCTGTCATGCTGGGGAGGGAGGGAGAGCGAGTTGCATAATGTTGTCATGCTGGGGAGGGAGGGAGAGGGAGCTGCATTATGCTGTCATGCTGGGGAGGGAGGGAGAGGGAGCTGCATTATGATGTCATGCTGGGAAGGGAGGGAGTGGAAGCTGCATTATGCTGTCATGCTCGGGAAGGAGGGAGAGGGAACTGCATTATGCTGTCATACTAGGAAGGGAGGAGAGAGCTGCATTATGCTGTCATGCTATAGAGAGAGGGAGGAGCTGCATTATGCTGTCATGCTGGGAGGGATGGAGGGAGCTGCATTATGCTGTCATGCTGGGGGAGGGGGAGGAGAGGGAGCTGCATTATGCTTGTCATGCTGGGGAGGGAGGGAGGGAGAGGGAGCTGCATTATGCTGTCATGCTAGGAAGGGGAGGGAGAGGAGCTGCATTATGCTGTCATACTGGGGAGGGATGGAGAGAGCTGCATTATGCTGTCATTCTGGGAGAGAAAGAGGGGAGAGAGGCACATTATGCTGTATCATACTGGGAGGGATGGAGAGAGAGGCTACGTATGCTGTCATGCTGGGGAGGGAGGGAGAGGGAGCTGCATTATGCTGTCATGCTGGCGAGGGAGGGAGAGGGAGCTGCATTATGATGTCATGCTGGGAAGGGAGGGAGAGGAAGCTGCATTATGCTGTCATGCTCGGGAAGGATGGAGAGGGAACTGCATTATGCTGTCAAGCTGGGGATGGAGGGAGAGGGAGCTGCATTATGCTGTCATGCTGGGGAGAGAGGGAGAGGGAGCTGCATTATGCTGTCATGCTGGGGAGGGATGGAGAGGAGCTGCATTATTCTGTCATGCTTTTAAGAGGGAGGGAGTGAGAGGGAGCTGCTATTATGCATCATGCTGGGGGAGGAGGATTGAGAGGGCTGCATTATGCTGTCATGCTGGGAAGGGAGGGAGAGGGAGCTGCATTATGCTGTCATGCTGGGGAGGGAGGGAGAGGGAGCTGCATTATGTTGACATGCTGGGGAGGGAGGGAGAGGGAGCTGCATAATGTTGTCATGCTGGGTAGGGAGTGAGAGGGAGCTGCATTATCCTGTTATGCTGGGGAGAGAGGGAGAGGGAGTTGCATTATGTTGTCATACTGGGGAGGGAGGTAGAGGGAGCTGCATTATGCTGTCATGTCGGGGAGGGAGGGAGAGGAGGTCGCATTATGCTGCATGCTGCATTAATATGATGCAGCATAACTCCAGCAGTCTCACTACAGCTTTGTATGTTTACTGTATGTTTACAGTCGAATGAAATCCTGAGAGACTACTCAATATAAGTCCTTTCATTATCATTGTCACGGACACGGACACAAGAATTCAATGGATCTAAGTAACGAAAATAAGGAATAATTTAAGTTGTTGTCAAAGACTTTCATATGATTATTGTTTATAACTGAAGGTCTTGGAACTATTTTATCATAACAAAGAAATATAATGCAGTAAAACATGGACAGTGACGAAGTACAATAAAGAACAAACACAAACTGTGACATAGAGAACATCCAAGATACAGGAAGACAAACAATAGTAAAATGACAAGGACAGTCATGAGGACACTGAAGGTAAAACTAACAAAAGATACCTGGAGGAGTTGTTATAAATATTGATTTATGTTTTTAACTTTTTGTACTTTTTTGAAGATTTTGTTTTCTCCATAATACAAAAATATCGGTTAACTTGAACTTCTTCATTTTTACCATTACCACTAGTTTGTTTCTGATTGAGCTTGGAACGAATGATGAATGATTTAAAAAATCTGAGGATGAGATTTTTTACCCAATTTCTTCAAAGTGCAAATCTTGACTAAACAAACGATAATCCAAGAGTTAGTAAGGCATCACCTGGTCATGTTAAGCCCACCTGGTGAAGATAAACATGTTGGTAATGTTTGTATCGTGACTGAACCACCTCACACAGCAGCCCTGAGGCTTTAGACCACTGACTTAAGTGCTTACATTATACAAAATAACGCTCTGTAATGGCCGATGATGCTGTTTTGGTTGTCTAATTGTAGTTTCCAACACGGTAATTACAGCAGGTATCTTTTTATTATCCTTCCATTAAAATAATTAAGTGAATTTATAGACTTACGTAACATCATGAAAGTATAAACCGATGAATTAAAATTAAATAATTATCTTATAAAACAACTAATCTATTTAATTTTCCTTTGAGAGTTAAAGGGATAAAATACACACTAACTGGAGTCTAACTAACCTGGTGTGACTCCTCTCCGCCCCACCCAACACATAATCATCCACTCCAGGTAACCTTACACCGCCTAATGGAGCCAAACCTAATAGAATCACACCGAACTTATCCAAATAAACTTTTCAGTGGGTAACCTTGACTCTACCACACCTTGGCTTTAAACGCTAGTATAAGTCTGGCTGGAGGGACCGTAGTCATTATAAGGGAAGCTTTTTAATAATAGCCATTACCTGCCTCCCGTTAACACTAATGAAATGTTCCTAAAATTAAACAAACTACAATTAAATCCAAATCCTTTTGAATATTTACATAATTTACTGGAGTGTTTCATTATGTTAGTGTGGGGGGCGTTTGTTGTGGCCGGGACTCCTCTTCAGATAAAATAAATACAGATAATGTTGTTTTAATAAGTAATCTCTTAATGAAAATGTAGAGAAAATTGGTCAACAAATCTTAACAGTTATCCTGATTTCTTAAAGAACAATAGAGGAATAAGAAGAGGAGGAGGAGGGAAAGAAAGAAAGCATAAAGAAAACAATATAACAAAGATGAACAACAGAGAAAAAATGAAGAGTAAGATGAAAGAAACTTAGACTGATCAAAAAGACGTATAACAATCTGATTAAAACTAATCACTATATTAGATCAGATCAGATCAGATCAAGGTTAGGTTAGTTTTGGTTAGATAAAGTCAGGTTAGGCAAGGCTAGGCTAGGCTAGGCTAGGCTAGACTTGTTTTACACAAGGTTAGGTTAGGTTAGGTTACGTCAGGTTAGACTAGGCTAGCCTAGGCCAAGGTGGGTGGAGCTTTGCTGACGTCAGCAGGCAGACTTCCTCGCCTACCTCTCACCTCTTATAAACAGAACATTTTATGGTTCTATATACTGTACTTTGTTATCTCAGTATCTCACATAGAAAATAATACTAATAGAGAGTTTAATCTTGCATATAACTTTAGCTAAGGACACCAGTCAGTGTTGTGGGTGATACACAGAAGGAAAGGTTAAAAGAAAAACAATGTATTTCAGTTATAGTCTTGTATTTAGATAACTGCAGCTTAAGATAGGGTAATGATGACTATATATACAGTTGCCTACAGGAGTTCTTTTCCTCCCTGTTTGTCCATTATACTAATAATGTAGACATGAGGTGACAGGAGTTATGACTTCATATGATAAGTGTTACAGCCACTGACAACAGATTATCAGATTATGGGGGGTGGGGGGGGGCAGTTAGAGCAGGTGATCACAGGTGCTGCCTTTGCCTCCAGGTGTGAGTGATGTGACAGGAATTATGACCTCACAAGACAAGTGTTACCTTTACTGACACTTGTTTCATCAAAAGATTAAACACGTAGACGTTTACAGTCATCCATAGACTCACATTTATGGTACAACAGTTGCAGAAGTGCATGCAACACACCTGGTTCCACATTGAGCTGAGAATCCAACGATGCAGTGTACTGATAGATGGGAAACGAAATTGACTTCTATCAGGCAAGTAGTGATAAGCTTTCGGGCTTAAGCTGCGAAAGGTCAGTACTCGACTGATATCCTCCTCAGACCAGTATATTACAGGGACACCAGTTGAGAACAAAATCACTTGGGAAGAGAAAAAAAACTACTAAAAACATCATTAGTCGCAGCAGTAGCCTTGATAAAGTATTTTCTCTTTGGTCTTGCAAATAAATCCTCTCCTTCTCCCATCCTTTTTTTTTCTCAGTGAGAGGAACATCTCTCTCCCTCCTTGCTTTCATCAGTTTGGGTTAAAATCCTTCCTCTGACAATAGGGCTGAAGAGAGAGAGAGAGAGAATTGTAACTATGTACAATTGCCTACAGGATAACCTTTCCTCCCTGTTGTGCTCATTATATTAATAATGTAGACATTAGGTGAGGTTCTTAGATTAGACTTTTTGTGCAAGAGATAGGAAACGTAGGACTTAGGTGTGTTCTCCTGTGGCTGGGATAGGGCATGTAGCTGAGAGGATAGATATAGTCTTGTCAGGGGAAGTACCAATCCGGTAGTGTGTCTTAGAGTAGGAGGCAACGACATAGGAAAGGTTAGGAGTGAGGAACTTTTCAGCAGGTATAGGGAGGCATTAGGGAAGATTAGTGATAGGGTAGGGAACCCAATAGTATGTGGCGTCTCGTCTAGAAGAGGAGTTGGCGGTGAAAGGCTGTCCAAGGCAATTGCTATAAATTGCCGACTGGAATAAAAGAAGCAGAGCCGTTTGATGATAATTCTGGTCAATAGAGCTTATCTGAATTCACTCAGGAGACTGTATATTCATTAGATTAGACTTTTTGTGCAAGAGATAGGAAACGTAGGACTTAGGTGTGTTCTCCTGTGGCTGGGATAGGGCATGTAGCTGAGAGGATAGATAGAGTCTTGTCAGGGGAAGTTTCGCCAGTAGATAGAGGGGAGTATAATTGGTTACTCAGAACAAGGGGTAAACAAGGACCAGGGAAGGGTAGGTTTAAATGTGTACTATACAAACAGTAGGAGCATTAGAAATAAAATAGACTTGCTGAGAGCGGTTGTATGTACTGAGAATGTAGACGTCATAGTAGCCACCTAAACCTGGATGAATCTGGCGAGCAAGAACTTTTTATCTGAGTAACACAAAGAAGGGTACAACCTTTTTCACAAGGACAGGGAAGGTAGGAAGGGGGGAGGAGTTGCACTCTTCGTCAGAGATACATTAAAATAGTGCATTAATAATACAATAAAGGGTGAAATAGGAACTGCGTCTGTATGGGTAGAAATGGCAGAAAGAAGCGAAAACTAATTATGGGAGTGATTTACCGGCCCCCAAGTCTTGGGAAAGAAGCAACTCAGCCCATATGGCAGGAAATGAGTAGGGCAGCAATATACAACAACCTATGCATTATGGGGGATTTCAACTTCAGAAATATTGACTGGGACAACATTGTAGGTGACTATGAATCTGAAGACTTCCTAGACGCAGTACAGGACAATTTTTTGAATCAAATAATTACAGAACCTACTAGAGGTGACAATATATTAGACCTAGTATGAACAAATAAAGAAAATATTATCAGAGATATCACAATAGGGGAAGAACTTGGGGACAGTGATCACAGAGAAATCAGGTTTACCCTAAATTTGGAAAGGAAAAATAATGAAAATATGGTCAGAGTCCCAGACTTTCCATCGGCGGATTATGAGAGGTTAAGAAGGTACCTAGGCTTAGTTTAGAGTGTGTTGTATACACAATGTCCCGAGAAAGCAGTCATGATTATAAGAACCAATTTCGTCTTTCACTGCTTTTGAAGGCTATTGACTTAAGGGGAGGGGGGGTGAGAGGCGTGGCCTAGAATGGCGGACAGGTGTAACGCTTGTCATTAATTAATAAAGAGCTTGTAAGCTGGTAAGATTAATTCGTCGAGGAATACATCTCCTTTGTGAGTCAGCTTATTCACAACTTGATAACTCGGTTAAGCGCGATGTTTCCAGAAGTTGCTAACCATGTTAACAAGTTTAGCTAAGACTGTGACTATCGTGAAAGACTTTGGCTCCTCCTCGATAAAAAAGTCAACTTGTTATCTCAGCGTTCATGTAGAGCGGGGAATCATTAGTTTAGGCACAGCCGGTGTTTCGCATAGTGTATGTGTCTTAATATTGGCATAGTTTATGTAAGTATATGTTTGTTAGCATAGCATGTGTGTCTCAGTGTTGACATACCGAGTATATCTCAGTTTTGGCATAGCGTGTGTAGTGCATTCCAGAGGCAGGCGAAGATTTACACCCTCAACTGACTGGGTTTCGTGTGTATTCCACTACAACAACGAGCATTGCCCAGCGTGCTTGTTCAGTTTACCTTCATAGCTCTTTAATACGTGGGAACAACACAAGAGGCGGTTTTCTGTACAGTCTTACAACACCAGTGACGATCAATCCTGTGTCGTCCAGGGCAGAGTTGGATCCTGACATCAATTATACAGACATTCCACTCCACCAATTCTATTTATCTCATTCCACTCTTAGGTAAGGTGGATCAAAGGGTATAGAAATCTAGAAGGGTGAAATAACATTGGTGGAAAGCTAGAGTGGAAACCGACAGGAAAATACCTCCCCTCCCCACAAAAATATTTAACACACGGGTAGAAAAATCAACACACATTGTATATATCCTGACTTTACACATGTAGTATACCAAGTGAATCTATAACACCCACGGAGATTCACAACACTTCAAACTAAACTATCTTACAAAGCCTAACGTGTCCTTAATTAGATCAGGTTGGGTATAGTGATTCTATTTCATCAGGTGAGGGTTGGGAAGCCTCGTGTTCTCCCGTTAAAGGACCAGCTTGTTACCTATGCCTGTAAACCTTTTTTTAAAACAAAATTATGATTAGATTAGGTTAGG
>NW_024752171.1:5000-35000 GCF_018991925.1 Homarus americanus
CTGTGAGGCAGAACAGTTTACACCTCATCCGTGAGGCAGAAGAAGCTTACACCTCACCCGTGGGCAGAATAGCCCACACCTCACCCGTGAGGCAGAACAGCTTACACCTCACCGTGAGGAGACAGTTACACCTCACCCGTGAGAATCAGAACGTTACCTCACCCGTGAGGCAGAACAACACACCTCACCCGTGGCAGAGACAGCTTACAACTCCACCCGTGAGAATAAGAACAGCTTACCTCACCCGTGAGGCAGAACAGCTTACACCTCTCACGTGAGGCAGAATAGTTACACCTCACCCGTGAAGAATAAACGTTACACCTCACCCGTGAAAAAGACCGTTTACACCTCACCCGTGAGACAGAACATACACACTCCACCCGTGAGAAGAACAGCTACACCTCACCGTGGGCAGAACAGCTTACACCTCACCCGTGAGGTGGGAGCAACTTACACCTCACCCGTGAAGGCAGAACAGTTTACACCTCACCCGTGAGGCAGAACGGTTACACCTCACCCGTGAGGCAGAACAGTTTCACCTCACCCGTGAGAATCAGAACAGTTTACACCTCACCCGTGAGGCAGAATAGTTACACCTCACCCGTGGGAGACAGACAGTTACACCTCACCCGTGGAGCAGGAACCGTTTACACCTCACCCGTGAGGCAGAATAGCTTACACCTCACCGTGAGCCAGAGATGGTTACACCTCACCCGTGAGGCAGAACAGTTACACCTCACCCGTGAGAGGCAGAACAGTTACACCTCACCCGTGAGGCAGAACCGTTTACACCTCACCGTGAGGCAGAACAGTTACACCTCACGTGAGGCAGAATAATTACACCTCACCCGTGAGGCAGAACCGTTTACCTCACCCGTGAAATGAGACAGTTACACCTCACCCGTGAGGCAGAACCGTTTACACCTCACCCGTGAGAATGAGACAGTTACACCTCACCCGTGAGGCAGAATAATTACACCTCACCCGTGAAGCAGAACCGTTTACACCTCACCGTGAAGTCAGAATGATTACTCACCCGTGAGGCAGAACCGTTTCACACTCACCCGTGAGGTCAGAATAGTTAACACCTCACCCGTGAGGCAGAACCGTTACACTTCACCCGTGAAGCAGAACCGTTTACCTCACCCGTGGCAGAACCGTTTACACTTCACCCGTGACAGAACAGTTTACACCTCACCCGTGAAGCAGAATAATTTACACCTCACCCGTGAAAGGGAACCGTTTACACCTCACCGTGAGGCAGAATGGTTAACACCTCACCCGTGAGGCAGAACCGTTACACTTCACCCGTGAGCAGAACCGTTTACACCTCACCCGTGAGGCAGAACCGTTACACTTCACCCGTGAGGAATAGAACAGTTTACCTCACCCGCAGAAATGGAACCGTTACACCTCACCGTGAAGAATCTGTTTACACCTCACCGTGAGAATCAGAACAGTTACACCTCACCCGTGAGGCAGAACAGTTTACTCACCCTTGAAAGCAGAACCGTTTACACCTCACCCGTGAGGCAGAATAGTTACACCTCACCCGTGAAAAGAACCATTAAAATCTCACCCGTGGTGTGAACAGTTTACACCTCACCCGTGAGTAGAACCGTTTACACCTCACCCGTGAGGCAGAACAGTTTACACCTCACCCGTGAGGCAGAACAGTTTACACCTCACCCGTGAGGCAGAACAGTTTACACCTCACCAGGTGAGGCAGAACAGTTTACACCTCACCCGTGAGGCAGAACAGTTTACACCTCACCCGTGAGGCAGAACAGTTTACACCTCACCCGTGAGGCAGAACAGTTTACACCTCACCAGGTGAGGCAGAACAGTTTACACCTCACCCGTGAGGCAGAACCGTTTACACCTTACCCGTGAGGCCGTTAACACCTCACCCGTGAGGCAGAATGTTTACACCTCACCCGTGATCAGGTTTACACCTCACCCGTGAGGTCAGAACAGTTTACACCTCACCCCACCTACACCCGTGAAGGCAGAACCGTTTACACCTCACCCGTGAGGCAGAATAGTTTACACCTCACCCGTGAGGCAGAAGACAGTTTACACCTCACCCGTGAGGCAGACCTCACCCGTGACAGAACGTTTACACCTCACCCGTGACGTTTACACCTCACCCGTGAGGCAGAACAGTTTACATCTCACCCGTGAAGTCAGAATTTACACCTCACCCGTGAGAATGTTACACTCACCCGTGAGGCAGAATAGTTACACCTCACCCCAGAATAGTTTACACCTCACCCGTGAGGCAGAACGTTTACACCTCACCCGTTTTTACCTCACCCGTGTTTACAACCCGTGAGGCAGAATAGTTTACACCTCACCCGTGAAGTGAACCCCAGAATTTACACCTCACCCGTGAGGCAGAACATTACACCTCACCCGTGAGGCAGAACACACCTCACCCGTGAGGCAGAACGTTACACCTCACCCGTGAGCAGAACCGTTTACACCTCACCCGTGAGGCAGAACAGTTTACACCTCACCCGTGAGGCAGAACAGTTACACCTCACCCGTGAGGCAGAACAGTTACACCTCACCCAGGTGCAGTTTACACAACAGCCCGTGAGGCAGACAGTTACACCTCACCGTGAGGCAGAACCGTAGGGAACATGAACATATCATGGTACAAAGTACAGTGTAGGTAAGGTAGCACAAGTCATGGGTACATCTAGGTCACCATACAAGTGACACACACACACACACACACACACACACACATTAAACACTCTGTATGTTGTTGTAATACTTCCATCAAAATAATTACCGCTGGTGTAATGTGACGCACACAGTCAGCCCCCCTGTCGTCACCAGTCCACTAAGATTACCACGTTACAAGTGTAGGAAGATTCCACCCATCCTGATGACCCATACTCGCCCTCACCCATCCTAATGACCCATACCTCGCCCCCACCCATCCTGATGACCCACACCTCCCCCCACCCATCACGACGACCCATACCTCGCCCTCACCCATCCTGATGACCCATACCTCGCCCTCACCCATCCTGATGACCCATACCTCGCCCCCACCCATCCTGATGACCCACACCTCGCCCCCACCCATCACGACGACCCATACCTCGCCCTCACCCATCCTCATGACCCATACCTCGCCCTCACCCATCCTCATGACCCATACCTCGCCTCACCCATCCTGATGACCCATATCTCGCTCCCCACCCATCCTGATGACCCATACCTCGCCCCACCCATCCTGATGACCCATACCTCGCCCTCACCCATCCTCATGACCCATACCTCGCCCTCACCCATCCTGATGACACATACCTCGCTCCCCACCCATCCTGATGACCCATACCTCGCCCCCACCCATCCTGATGACCCATACCCGCCCTCACCCATCCTGATGACCCATACCTGCTCCCCACCCATCCTGATGACCCATACCTCCTCACCCATCCTGATGACCCATACCTCGCTCCCCACCCATCCTGATGCCCATACCTCGCCCTCACCCATCCTAATGACCCATACCTCGCCCCCACCCATCCTGATGACCCACACCTCGCCCCTCACCCATCCTGATGACCCATACCTCGCCCTCACCCATCCTGATGACCCACCTCGCCCCACCCATCCTGATGACCCACCCTCGCCCTCACCCATCCTGATGACCCATACCTCGCCCCCACCCATCCTGATGACCCATACCTCCCTCACCCATCATGATGACCCATACCTCGCCCTCACCCATCCTGATGACCCATACCTCGCCCTCACCCATCCTGATGACCCATACTCGCCCCCCACCCATCACGACGACCCATACCTCGCCCCCATCCATCCTGATGACCCATACGCCCCCCACCCATCCTGATGATCCATACCTCGCCCTCACCCATCATGATGACCCATACCTCGCCCCCACCCATCCTGATGACCCATCCCCTCTCCCCCACCCATCCTGATGATCCATACCTCGCCCTCACCCATTCTGATGACCCATACCTCGCCCTCACCCATTCTGATGACCCATACCTCGCCCCTCACCCATCCTCATGACCCATACCTCGCTCCCCACCCATCCTGATGATCCATACCTCGCCCCCACCCATCCTGATGACCCATACCTCGCCCCCCACCCATCCTGATGACCCATATCTCGCTCCCCACCCATCCTGATGACCCATACCTCGCTCCCCACCCATCAATTCCTTCCCTTTCTTTCCCTTCTCATTGTTTTTGTTTTCTCTGGTCTACACTGTGCCTCGCCCCCGCCCGCCTGCCTTAAACACTGTTCAGCAGGTCACTTGCCAGTACTCAGTCAGGGTGTACTGTAGGTATGAGAACCATCACACCAGTGGCACCTGACCAGCCAGTTCTCAGGGGACGATAGTGGTAACCCTTCCTGAGCTGTCAAGGGGCAATCAGAGGCGGGTGTGTGTGTCGGTAGACCCTGAGACGCGCCTGGTATTTAGGGTCACTTATATCACAGCATCTGGAGACGACGCGCTAGGCTGAAGGTATGTCCAGAGCCCTCAGGTAAGGGAGGAGGAGAGGAGAGGTGAGGTGTGAGAGGTGAGGAGGAAGGAGAGGAGGGACATACCAGAATACGTTAGATGTACACAGTCTCTTCCTTCTTCAGTGTGAGGGTACTGACAACACTGTGTGTGGGGGTACTGACAACACTGTGTGGTACTGGCAACACTGTGTGAGGGTACTGACAACACTGTGTGGGGGTACTGACAACACCACTGACAACACTGTGTGGGGTACTGACAACACTGTGTGGGGGTACTGACAACACTGTGTGTGGGAGGGTACTGACACTGTGTGGTGACAACACTGTGAACTACTGACAACACTGTGTGGGGGTACTGACAACACTGTGTGGGGGTACTGACAACACTGTGTGGGGGGTGACAACACTGTGTGGGGTACTGACAACACTGTGTGAGGGTACTGACAACACACTGACAACACTGTGTGGGGTACTGACAACACTGTGTGGGGTACTGACAACACTGTGGGGGTACTAACACTGTGTACTGACAACACTGTGTGGGTACTGTGTGGGGTACTGACAACACTGTGTGGGGGTACTGACAACACTGTGTGGGGTACTGACAACACTGTGTGTGGGGTACTGACAACACTGTGTGGGGGTACTGTGGCAACACTGTGTGAGGGTACTGACAACACTGTGTGAGGGTACTGACAACACTGTGTGAGGGTACTGACAACACTGTGTACTGACAACAACACTGTGTGAGGTACTGACAACACTGTGTGGGGACAACACTGTGTGGGGTACTGACAACACTGTGGGGGTACTGACAACACTGTGTGTACTGACAACACTGTGTGGGGTACTGACAACACTGTGTGGGGGTACTGACAACACTGTGTGGGGTACTGACAACACTGTGTGTACTGACAACACTGTGTGGGGGTACTGACAACACTGTGTGACACTGACACACTACTGTGTGAGGGTACTGACAACACTGTGTGTGTGTGTGACAACACCAACACTGTGTGGGTACTGACAACACTGTGTGTACTGTGTACTGACAACACTGTGTGAGGGTACTGACAACACTGTGTGGGGGTACTGACAACACTGTGTACTGACAACACCGTGTGGGGGTACTGACAACACTGTGTGGGGGTACTGACAACACACTACTGTGACAACACTGTGTGAGGTACTGACAACACTGTGTGAAACTGACAACACTACTGACAACACTGTGTGAGGGTACTGACAACACTGTGTGGGGTACTGACAACACTGTGTGGGGGGTACTGATAACACTGTGTGTCTGACAACACTGTGTGGGGTACTGACAACACTGTGTGGGGTACTGACAACACTGTGTGGGGGGTACTGACAACACTGTGTGGGTGACAACACTGTGTGACACTGACAACACTGTGTGAGGGTACTGACAACACTGTGTGAGGGTACTGACAACACTGTGTGAGGGTACTGACAACACTGTGTGAGGGTACTGACAACACTGTGTGAGGGTACTGACAACACTATGTGAGGGTACTGACAACACTGTGTGAAGGTACTGACAACACTGTGTGAGGGTACTGACAACACTGTGTGAAGGTACTGACAACACTGTGTGAGGGTACTGCCAACACTGTGTGAGGGTACTGACAACACTGTGTGAGGGTACTGACAACACTGTGTGAGGGTACTGACAACACTGTGTGAGGGTACTGACAACACATATCCAAACATTACATAAGAATCCTCCATACATGACTCACTATCACCACGAACCATCACAATGATATTCAGCAGCAACACCACATGGAGGGATGATGATAATGATGATGATGAGGATGATGATGATAATTGTTATAGCCGCTGGCTTAAAAATGCTGGTGTCAGTTGTTGACGATCGCTGCCCACCCTAAACAAACATTGGATCTCTCCCCCCCCCCACGCGGCCTGTGTGTGTGTGTGTGTGTGTGTAGAGAAAGGAGGGGTGAAAGAAGATTAGAGGTGGGGGAAGGAAGTTATAGTTCGGAAATTGAAGAAGTTTAGGAGGAGGTAAGAGAGGGCGGGCTGACCGCCTACCTAAGCTCATAGTTTGTTAGGGTTGTGTCATGGGTTAGTTATTGTCTGTCGGTACAGCACTAGACATCCTACCCTGTCCCATACATGGGTGCCTGTTGCCTCGTGAGATGTGGCGGCTGGGGGAGGGGGCGGTGTTTACGGATAAAGAGTTCCTGATTCTGCTGAATGTAAAGGGTGACGTGGCTCTCATGACACAGATCGCCCTCTCGAGTGATGCCCCTACCCGAACAAAGATTGGTGGGTGGGCGGTGTTTACGGAGAAGAGGTCCTGATTCCGCTAAATGAATGGTTTAAAACGGTGGCGTGGCCGCCTGGACTCCAGGAGATCGCTCACTCGAGTGATGCTGTGAGGACCAGTCCTCGAGTTATGCTGTAAGGAGCAGCCTTCTGCTCGCACTGCTAAACACCACACAATCCTGTCCAAGAATTTGTGCTGAGACAATTTACACAGTACTGTTGTCTCTTGGAACACCATACTGATCTGCATTGACCCGCACTTGTAAGTACAGCATAAGTGAAGACATACCCCTCGGTACTGAAATATTGTTGACTAATTACGTCTACTCGTTTCTGCCTAACCTGGAGTAGTAAGACAATGCAGAATGAAGCGAAGCTAAGATTAATAGAGTTATGAACTTTGCATCATGTCACTATGCTCAATAATCAATTATAATCAAGACAAATTGTGTGAGATTAACTAATTATGTATCAGAACGCCTTGTTCTCTGCAGGTTTTGACCACATCAGTAAATATCGAATGCGTCAACAGGCGGGTTTCAGTCATTCCCTTTGACTTGCCCGTCACCTGAACGTCCTCATTCCCAAGGCGTGTATAATAATAATAATAATAATAATAATAATAATAATAATAATAATGATGATGATGATGATGATGATGATGTGATGATGAGATGACAGATGATGATGACGATGATGATGATGATGATGATGATGATGATGATGATGATGATGTGATATGATGATGATGATGGAGATGATGATGATTGATGATGGATGATGATGATGATGTGTGATGATGATGATGTGATGTGTGATGATGATGATGATGATGATGATGATGATGATGATGATGATGATGATGATGATGAATGATGATGATGATGATGATGATGATTTGATGATGATGATATTGATAATATCAATAATATAATAATAATATAATAATAATAATAATAATAATAATAATAATAATAATAATAATAATGATAATAATAATAATAATAATAATAATAATAATAATAATAATAATAATGATATTAATAATAATAATAATAATAATAACGCCTAATAATAATAATAATAATAATAATAATAATAATATAATATAATTAATAATAATAATAATAATAATAATATAATAATATAATAAATGATAATAATAATAATAATAATAATAATGATAAAGAAGATAATAATAATAATAAATAAGATAATAATAAGATAGATAATAATAATGAAATAATAATAATAATAAAATAATAAAATAATGAAATAATAATAATAATAATAATAATAATAATAATAATAATAATAATAATAATAATAATAATAATAATAATAATAATAAATAATAAAATAAATAAATAAAAATAATAAATAATAATAATAATAATGAATGATAATAATAATAATAATAATAATAATAATAATAATAATAATAATAATAATAATAATAATAATAATAATAATAATAATAATAATAATAATAATAATAATAATAATAATAATAATGATAATAATAATAATAATAATAATAATAATGATAATAATAATAATAATAATAATGATAATAATAATAATAATAATGATGATGATGATGATGATGATGACGAGAGTAGTAAACAGACAGACAGACAGACAAACACAGGTAGGTTGGTCCCCCTTATCGAGTTGCCGCCTTACAGTATCTATGTGATAAGATCTACAGGGGTGGAGGGACCGCTTCCTTGGTGGCCGGCAGCCTGATAAGAAAGTGTCCACCTCTATGTTGTGTGTGTGTGTGTGTGTGTGTGTGTGTGTGTGTGTGTGTGTGTGGCCACGACTCATCTGCTGCTATACAACCTCTCTCTCTCTCTCTCTCTCTCTCTTTCTCTCTCTCTCTATTACCGTCTATCACTTCTTTTCCTCCCACGAGCATTTACTCTCTCTGTCTGTCAGTCTCTGTCCCTTTACCTCTCTGTCTGTTTGTCTGTCTTTGTCTTTCTATCTGTCTACTACTCTGTCTGTGTGTCTGTCTGTCTGTCTCTGTCTCTCTAACTGCCTGCCTGTCTCCCTCTCTGTCTGTCTGTCTTTCTCTCAAGAACATTGCTGACAGCTTAAGTAAGGGTGTAAGGCCAACCCATATCTTCGGATTTGTCGAAGGTGAGAGAGAGAGAGAGAGAGAGAGAGAGAGAGAGAGAGAGAGAGAGAGAGAGAGAGAGTAATATGGAAAAATCGACAGGGAGAGAAAGACCAGAATGAAAAGAAAGTAAGAAAAATGAAATAAAAGGCTAAAACAGAAAAGAAAGAAAGACAGTAAGATAAAATGAGAAAAGACGAAAGAATGTGTGAAAATCGAATAATGAAAAAGAGAGAGAAAAAAAGATAGATTTTATGAGCGAGTTTTGTAGAGGTGACCGAAGGAAGGAAGGAAGGAAGGAAGGAAGGAAGGAGACTATGCTGAAGAAGGTCTCGAAGTCGCTGGCAGGAGGAGGACTCGTACCCACTAACAGGGACTTGAGGTGAAGGACGAGCACCCAGCCGAGAGTCACCGCAAGTGGTTGAAGATTAGCAAGGAAAGGACCTCCTCCTCCACCGTCCCCTGCCCACACTCCATAGGACTCCACAAGGAAAGCCAAGTGTAGCCCATGAGAGGACTGGAGGAGAAGAAAGTGAAGGAAGGGGGAAGAGGAGGGAAGATCACTAGGACTCCTAACCAGGGATCTAGAATGTGGGGGTAAGGCATCCTTCTCCTCCTCCTCCTCTTCCTCCCTCAAACAAGCAGAAGATCCCCCTCCCTCTTCCCTCTCTCCAACACTACTCCAGATTGAAAGGCCAAGTGTTGGTGGTGGAGGCTGGAGGGAAGGCTTGGACCTTGTAAGCGAGAACACACACACACAGAGGCTGGCGGGTAGGAAGCAATGGCGCGGACCCATGTTGAAAGGGGCGCTGGGAGAGTGTAAAACTGAGGCTGGCGGAGGGAAATTCTGCCTCGTACAATGCCTTTGATGTAGGAGGGGGGGGATGAGAGGGGAAGAGGCGGGATGAGAGGGGGAAGAGGCGGGGAGCGAGAGAGGGGGAAGAGGGTGAATGAGAGGGGGAAGAGGCGGGGATGAGAGGGGGAAGAGGCGGGGATGAGAGGGGGAGAGGCGAGGAAGTGAAGGGAGAGATGAGGAAGAGAGGGTGAAAGAGACGAAGGGGAAAGATGAATAAGTGAGGGGGGGAGATGAGGAAGCGAAGGGAAGAGGCGAGGAAGAGAAGGGAAGAGGCGGAGGAAGAGAAGGAAGAGGCGAGGAAGAGAAGGGAAGAGGCGAGGAAGAGAAGGAAGAAGAAGAGCGAGGAAGAGAAGGGAAGAGGCGAGGAAGAGAAGGAAGAGGCGACGATGAGAAGGGGGAGAGGCGATGAAAAGCAGCATAGAGAAGGACGAGAGGAAAGATGAAAAAAGGAGAGGGGAGAGAGAGAGAGAGAGAGAGAGAGAGAGAGAGAGAGAGAGAGAGAGAGAGAGAGAGAGAGAGAGAGAGAGAGAGAGAGAGGATGAACTGGACAGAGAGGAAGGCAATCTGTAACAGTGGATGGGGGTGGCGGCCTCGTCTGAGATATGAAGGTGGGGCTCAGGAGGAGGAGGAAGAAGTGATGGAGGAGGAGGAGCAGACAGTACAGGAGAAGGAGGAGGAGGAGGATGTTGAGGAAGAGAGAGAGAGAGAGAGAGAGAGAGAGAGAGAGAGAGAGAGAGAGAGAGAGAGAGAGAGAGAGAGAGAGAGAGAGAGAGAGAGAGAGAGAGAGAGAGAGAGAGAGGTGTACACAGATACCGTCAATAAACAGTCATCTCTTAGTGTTTGTGAAGGGTCAGTTAGGCGTTAAATTTATCTAAACTGTTGAAGCTGCAGCCAACACAACACACCCGCAGTTAACGAGGTGTGTGACCCAGGAAGACCGGACACTCGCTAACTGCACAGGCTAACCATTACTTCAGAAACATGATCCGACTATTGGTTAACAGCCCGCGTCCCTCATATTGCTGGGTACACTGGGACAACGTGGTGTAAAGAAACTTGTACTGGGCATTAAGTTCCTGTTGGGCAGTAAGTTCCTGTTGGGCAGTAAGTTCCTGTTGGGCATTAAGTTCCTGTTGGGCAGTAAGTTCCGCCTAACCTTTTCCTCAGGACACAAATGACTGCAGTGGCCTTTTAAAAGTACCATTTTTACAGCCCCGACCTCCAACCTTCCATTTACGGGGAGGACTAGAGTGGTATTGTACGGTATATATACGAGCTAGAGGTAATGTCTCTCTCTCTCTCTCTCTCTCTCTCTCTCTCTCTCTCTCTCTCTCTCCTTCCTCTCTACCCTCCACCACCAATTCCTGACCTACTACTACCCTCCTTCCCCATCACCCTCTCTCCCCACCACCGTCCCTCCACCATAACTATCTCCTCCAACAACCTCCCTCACCACCATCCCTCCACCAATACTCCCTCCACCAATATTATCTCCCTCAGTTACCTCCCTCACCGCCCTCCCTCCACCAACACTTAGTTAAATTAAGGAATAAGTTACGTTAAGGTCTTGTTACTTCAGACTCACACACACTAAAAATATTTGGTTTAGTACTGTCTAGGTACCAGAGCTCTGACGATAATAATAATAATAATAATAATAATAATAATAATAATAATAATAACAATAACAATAACAATAACAATAATAATAATAATAATAATAATAATAATAATAATAACAATAATAATAATAATAATAATAATAATAATAATAATAATAATAATAATAATAATAATAATAATAATACTCCTACTACTACTACTAATAATAATAATAACAATACTAATAACACTACTACTACTTTTTTTAATAGTGGCCTCCAGCCTCCCCCAATAGCTACACCTTCGCCGCCATTTTACTACCTTAATATTAAATATCCTATTACTACTACTAATACTACTACTACTAATAATATTATTATACTATCACTATTTATACTACTATTAATAACCAAATTAAACCTACAAATACCGACAGAGGCCGACAAATACCCTGAGAGAGGTAGAGATCTTGTCACTACCTGAGGACGCGTCACACCTGAGAAGCTCCACAGGTGATGTTTACGCTACTGAACTATCTCTGCTGTAATCTCATTTACCACACAATCTTCTTTTTGTCTTGATCACAGGTAGAGGCGTGGGGGAGAAGGGGAGGGATGGAGTTGGGGAGAGGACAGGGGAGAGGAGAGACTTTGGTGGGGAGGGGAAAGGAAGAGGAGAGGGAAGGTAAAAAGGAGTGGGGAGGGAAGGGAAATGTTATGATGTTGTTATAATAATGGAAGGAGAGGAGAGGGGGGTTGGAAAAGAGAGGGGAGAAGGAAATGAGTGGGGAAAAAGAAAGGAAAGCGGAGAAGAGAAGAAAAGGAGAAGAGAGGGAAGAAGGGAAAGAGGGGGGAAAGAGGGAAGAAGGGAAGAATGAAAGGAAAGGGGATGGAGAGGGGAGAAGGAAAGAAAAAATTGTGAGATAAGAGAAGTAAGGGCACGGGAAGGAAAGGGAAGGAGAGGGAAGGGGGGGGGGGTAGCGAGGTCAGAAAGTTAGGGAGAAGGGAAATTGGGAGGATGATGGAGAGAGAGAGGGGAGAGAGAAATGAAGGAAGGGTGGTGGGGGAGGGGAGGGACTGGGGAGTAGGTGCTGAGAGAAGGGAAGGGAGAGGAGGGTGGTGGAGAGAAGAATGAAGTGTTCTGTCTGCATAGTATTCCTTCACTGTCTGTATACACTGTCTGTGCCTGTCTGTCTGTCTGTCTGTCTGTCTAACAAGGGAGGTGATAGTAGTAACCCCTTTTGGGAATGACAATTTGAACACAACAGCAGTACACATCTACTATCGGTATGAGAGAAAAAGGCCCCCAAAATATACATATATAAATACCTGGCTATATATTTACTCAGTATAATCCTCTTACTGTGGTAAAAGTTTCTGCCAAAGAGCATAAAATAATCTCAATACATTGCCGTAAAAAGTTTATGCATGGAAAAACAAATGAATATAACCTAGGTGTATAATCTAGGTGTATTTGTTAGCAACGACTTGAAACCTAGAAAACAATGTATTAGCGTTCGCAACAAGGCAAACAGAATTCTTGGGTTCATATCTAGGAGTGTGAGTAACAGAACTGCTGACGTTATCTTGAAACTTTACCTAGCATTAGTGAGGCCACACATGGATTATGCGGTTCAATTCTGGTGTCCTTATTATAGAATGGACATAGATTCTTTGGAGAGAGTACAAAGAAGAATGACAAAATGATCCATAATATTAGAAACCTTCCATATGAAGAAAGACTGAAAAGCTTAGGCTTGCATTCATTAGAGAGGCGTAGAGTTAGGGGAGATATGATAGAGGTGTTCAAGTGGGTAAGTGGGATTAACAAGGGTAAAATGGAAGATGTTCTGAAGCTCAGTAATAACGAAATAACTAGAACAAATGGTTTTAAATTAGATAAATTCCGATTCAGAAAGGATATAGGCAAGCACTGGTTTGGTAATAGAGTTGTGGATATGTGAATAGGCTACTGAGTGCTATAGTAGGATCGGGGACGCTAGGAGCTTCAAGACGAAGGGATAGCACATGGAAGTGCTGGGATGGGTATGAAAGGACCTCCCCTGTAGGGCCAGTCGGCCCTGCAGTATCCCACTTTCTTATGTTCTTAACCTGCACAAAATGGCCGCCAGTCGACCATTTTTAAAGGTCGTCCAAAAAATATTAACTTTTATTGTCTTCAAAGTATCGGTTAAATTACATATAAATTAACGTTTACACAATATTCGTTGACGAGAAACAAAAATATCTTGCAAGACATCGGGTACAAGATGGCCGGCAGGCGACTATTTTGAATGAAATGAAAAAATATATTACCCATATTGTTCTTATAGCACCTCACCTGTCACCTGGGTCACCTCACCTGTCACCACTGTCTCACCTCACCTGTCACCTGGGTCACCTCACCTGTCACCTACATTATCTATCTCACCTCACCTGTCACCTACATTATCTATCTCACCTCACCTGTCACCTGCATCACCAGGGTCACCTCACCTGTCACTTTGGCCACCTCACCTGCATCACCTGGGTCACCTCACTTGTCGCCTTGGCCACCTCACTTGTCGCCTTGGACACCTCACCTGCATCACCTGGATCACTTCACCTGTTACCTGCACCACCTGGGTCACCTCACCTGTCACCTCTCAAGCATTACATTGAGTGACGTAACGCTGACAGCCTCACGTAAACATGATCCTCCACCATCTATCTCATCTCATCTTCATGTATTTCTTCACATCCATACGAACCTGTCTGGGCAGGTCAGGGAGAGGTCACAGAAGGTCAGGTCAGGGAAAGATAAATATAAAGTAGGTCAGGAAGAGGTCACAGGTCAGGTCAGGGATAAGTTAATAAGGGTCAGTATCCGGGAATGGTATTGTTAGATCATCACGGAGAGAAAAGTTAAGACAGGTCACCATCTGGTAAAGCTCAGGCCAAGTTACCGCTTGAGAAAGGTCAAATCTAATGCTTAGGTCACCCTCTGAGAAAAGGTCAGCCAGGGTCAGCAGAACACGAGGTTGTCCATGAGAGGAGGATGAACTCCAACACTACAACCCAACCTAACCTAACCTAAGCTAACCTAACCTAACTTAAAGCACCTTAATCTAACCTATTAATACATGGTTATGTCTCCCTACTGCTTGCTAGGATTATAATTATTAATATTTTATTTTTCACTTTAAAATATAAACCAACTTTCTTCTGAATCACTGTAGCTCTTTATTGTATTTCTCCTTAAATATTAATAAACATTTTTAACTCAACAAGCAGTTAATTCCACTATACTGTATTTCTACTGGAGATAATGTCTGCCTAATTAGTCTTCCCAAACAAACCAGAAGAAAGTGGAAATAAAAATGCTACAATTTCTCATTTGAAAAGAAATAAAAACAAAAACAAAAATGATAATTTCTCTCCCAGACAAGGTAAACTCTGTGAACTTAGCTGCTAAATGACCCCCGTTTAACGCTACAAACTTGAGATAATTTCCTTGAGAACTTTCCCTAAAAAAGAAAGCACCATTTTATCCTTGGCAAGTTAAAACCTTTCTCCAAAAGATCTCTGGTGAAATTTCTGACCTGATGATTGTTAATTTATATTTTACACTCCTCTTCCCTTTACGTAGGTCACGAAGAGAGAGAGAGAGAGAGAGAGAAACATTTCTAGCATGTCGAATTAATGGGTGTTCACAATCGATCAGAGGGGGCCGGAGGAAGGGAGGGTGAGGAGAGAAGGGAAGGGGAGGGTGAGGAAGGAGGGAGGGGGAGGGGGAGGAGGGTGGAAGGAGCATGGAAATTAGTGAAGGCCAAGATAATGTATTTATGTTTGTGGTGGAGCAATCAATGCCACCGAAATTTATGCCAATCAGATAATGACCAGGGTCAACATATTAATAATGATTCCCCCTCTCTCTCTCTCTCTTACACCCTGGCAGGAGGGCATTATCCGGCTCTGTTATCGTGAACAAGGAGTCCGGCTGATCATACTGATATAACAAAGGTACTTAAATAATATAACTAAGGTACTCAAACTATCCAACCTGGAGCGAACTCGTAGCAATGGTTTTAAATTAGAATATTTAGATTTAGGCGTGAAATAGGTAAACATTGGTTTGGAAATAGAGTAGTGGACAGTGGAACAAGTGCCAAGCATCATCATTAACTCGAACACACTGGATAGCTTCAAACATACAGTAGGTTGTGGATAGATATATGAGCGATAGGGGTTGGGTGTAAATTAGGATTGGGACCCCTTACAATAGAAAACATTTGTGACTAAGGCCCCTTACAATAGGAAACATTTGTGACTGGGGCCCTTACAATAGGAAACATTTGTAACTGAGGGCCCCTTACAATAGAAAACATTTGACTAAGGCCCTTACAATGGCTTTGACTAGGCCCTTACAATAAACATTGTGAACTAGGCCCCTTACAATAGGAAACATTGTGACTGAGGCCCTTACAATTGGAACCCTTTGTAACTGAGGCCCTTACAATTGGAACCCTTTGTAACTGGGGCCCCATACAATAAAACATTTGTAACTGAGGCCCCACAAGAAAACATTTGTGACTAGGCCCCTTACAATAGAAACATTTGTGACTGGCCCTAATGAAACATTTGTGACTGAGGCCCCACAATTGGAACCCTTCGAGGCCCCTAAATGAACCCTTTTGAGGCCCTACAATAGAAACATTTGTGACTAAGGCCCTTACAATAGAAACATTTGTGACTAAGGCCCTTACAATAGAAAACATTTGTGACTAAGGCCCCTTACAATAGAAAACATTTGTGACTAAGGCCCCTACAATAACCCTTGTGACTGAGGCCCCTTACAATAGGAAACATTGTGACTAAGGCCCTTACAATAGAAAACATTTGTGACTAAGGCCCTTACAATAGGAAAACTTTGTGACTAGGGCCCTTACAATGAAAACATTGACAGGCCCTTACAATTGGAACCCTTGTCTGAGGCCCCTTACAATAGGAACCCTTTGTAACTGAGGCCCCTTACAATTGGAACCCTTTGTGACTGAGGCCCCTTACAATAGGAACCCTTTGTAACTGGGCCCCTTACAATAGGAACCCTTTGTAACTGAGGCCCCTTACAATTGGAACCCCTTGTGACTGAGGCCCTTACAATAGGAACCCTTTGTAACTGAGGGCCCCTTACAGAACCCTTGGATTGAGGCCCTTACAATTGGAACCATTGTGACTGAGGCCCTTACAATAGAAACATTTGTGACTGAGGCCCCACAATTGGAACCTTTGTATCTGAGGCCCCCATCAAGACCTTGAGGCCCCTTACATTGGAACCCTTGTGACTGAGGCCCCACTACAATAGAACCCTTTGTAACTGAGGCCCTTACAAAGGAACCCTTTGTGACTGAGGCCCTTAAGTGGAACCCTTGTAACTGAGGCCCTACAATAGGAACCTTGTGACTAGCGGCCCTTACAATTGGAACCATTTGTGACTGAGGCCCCTTACAATTGGAACCCTTTGCTGAGGCCCCTTACAATTGAACCCTTTTATCTGAGGCCTTACAATTGGAACCATTTGTGACTGAGGCCCTTCAATGGGACCATTTGTGACTGAGGCCCCTTACAATTGGAACCACTTTGTATCTGAGGCCCCTTCAATAGGAACCCTTGTGACTGAGGCCCTTTACTAGCCAACTCAGGCTGGGACCACCTCCAAGGGCCAGGTCAGGGCGGAGTTTGAAGGAAACTAAAATAATTTTCTCCCATACTTTAATTTTTTCCAACTCGTTTTTATTTTCTCCTTTTCCTACCTCCCTCCCCTTCCTCCATCTCAACCTCCCACCTCCCTCCCCTTCCTCCATCTCAACCTCACCTCCCTCCCCCTTCCTCCATCTCAACCTCACCTCTCTCCCCCTTCCTCCATCTCAACCTCACCTCCCTCCCCCCTTCCTCCATCTCAACCTCCACCTCCCTCCCCTTCCTCCATCCTCAACCTCACCTCCCTCCCCCTTCCTCCATCTCAACCTCACTCCCTCCCCTTCCTCCATCTCAACCTCACCTCCCTCCCCCCCCACTCCATCTCAACCTCCTCCCTCCCCTTCCTCCATCTCAACCTCTCCTCCCTCCCTTCCTCCATCTCAACCCACCTCCCTCCCCTTCCATCTCAACCTCCCTCTCCCCTTCCTCCCTCCTTCACCTCCCTCCCCTTCCTCCATCTCAACCTCACCTCCCCCCTTCCTCCATCTCAACCCACCTCCCTCCCCTTCCTCCATCTCAACCTCACCTCTCCCCTTCCTCCATCTCAACCTCACCTCCTCCCCCTCCTCCATCTCAACCTCACCTCCCTCCTCCACTACCTCCTCCCTCCCCTTCCTCCATCTCACCTCACCTCTCTCCCCTTCCTCCATCTCTCCTCCCTCCCCCTTCCTCCATTCAACTCCCCCCTCCCTTCCTCCCCTCACCCCACCTCCCTCCTCCTTCCCCATGTCCTCCCACCCACCCTTATTCCTAAAGACCCCCCACCTTTCCCTCCTCCTTCCCCCGCCCACCTTCCCCCTCCTCCCCTGACAGCTGGCCGAGACGACAGGGAGGGAAGGGGTGAGGGACGAAGAGGTGAGGATCGAAGGGGTGGGGAGGAGGGTGGGAGGGGCTCCTCCAACAACACCACTGAGAAAATCATGGATCCGACAATGACTCCTTGGCCGTCACTATCAGGGAGGGCAGGGGTGGGGGAGGGAAGGGAGGGAAGGAGGGAGGGAAGGAGGAAGGAGCAGGGGAAGAAGAGGCAGGGAAAGAAAGGAGGCAGGAGATGGAGAAGGGGGAGGCAAGGAGCTAGATCTGCTAGGAAGGAGGTGATGCAAGGGAAGAGAAAACACAGAGACAAGGGAAAAAAAGGAGGGGCAGGTGAAACTGGAGAGGAGGAGAAAGATTAAGAGAGAGAGAGTCGTCTTATCTGGTCTCCTCCTACTACCTCTAACGGAAGCAACTCACTGAGGAACTAGTCAAAAAAAAAAAAAGTTTCCTCGGTGGTTAACGAAAGTGACCGTCTCGTTAACCCAAATAACGAGAGACTCAGGTACAGTAGCTATTCAGGACAGTCATAGTCAATAGAGACAGAAGTTACAGTGTTCCCTTCTACCTTATATTCGGAACATTGTGAACTGGAGCCGTATACACACACACACACACACACATACACACACACATACACACACACACACACACACACACACACACACACACACACACACACACACACACACACACACACACACACACACACACACACACACACACACACACACACACACACACACACACACAACACACACACACACACAACACACACACACACACACACACACACACACACACACACACACACACACACACACACACACACACACACACACATACACACACACACACACACACACACACACACACACACACACACACACACACATACACACACACACACACACACACACACACACACACACACACACACACACACACACACACACGATCCCCTATTTCCACATTACCTTTCACCTATTTAATCTATCCATTCACTCACCCATTCTCTGACTGACCTATTCATCCATCCACTGACCAAACCACTCATCCATCCATTCACCCGACCAACTCACCCATGGAAGGAGAACACGGAGATAACAGTGGATGGAGAACACGTGAATAACAGTGGTGGGAGAACACGGAATAACAGTGGATGGAGAACATGGAATAACAGTGGAGGGAGAACACGGAGATAACAGTGGAGGGAGAACACGGAGATAACAGTGGATGAGAACACGGAGATAACAGTGGAGGGAGAACACGGAGATAACAGTGGAAGGAGAACATGGAGATAACAGTGGAAGGAGAACACGGAGATAACAGTGGATGGAGAACATGGAGATAACAGTGGAAGGAGAACATGGAGATAACAGTGGAGGAGAACACGGAGATAACAGTGGAAGGAGAACACGGAGATAACAGTGGAAGAAGAACACGAAGATAACAGTGGTGGGAGAACACGGAGAATAACAGTGGAAGAACATGGAGATAACAGTGGATGGAGAACACGGAGATAACAGTGGAGGAGAACACGGAGATAACAGTGGAAGAAGAACACAGAGAAAATAGTGGTGGAGAACACAGAATGATGGACGGAGAACACAGGAATATCATAGGAGACACACTATTCTATATTTATCTTGTGGATTAAAAAGTTTCCATTTTCTACCAACAATTTATTCACAAGTAATCAGATTTTTTTGGCAATAATCAAACAATATTAAAGTTTGGGAAAATCTTCACTAATAAACATTACTTGACTCGTTATGCATTTTTTATATTTTTTATTTTTGAGTTATTCTTTAAGTTGACAAGAATATCTGGATCTGAGGCAACATTTAACTTAACCTAACCAACAAAAAATGATGCTGATTGAAGATTGATTACTCTCCTCCTCTTTCCCTCACCACTACACACCTTCCCCTCGCCCTCTTATTCCTCACCCTTCCCTCACCTAACACACACCCACCTTCCCTCACCACCACCACCACGCACCTCCTCTTCCCCTCATCCCTCACCCCCCAGAGCGTCGTCCAGCACATATCAAAGTTTGCACCAACTCTCTCGTTCGTATCTGTGAAATATCTCTAAGTTTGGCCCACACATCACTTATACACGCACTAAATATTACTAATTTCCCTCAACATTTCTTTTGCTGTCGTAAATATTCTTTTCCTTCCCCCCCCCCCTCCTCCTCTCCATCCCCCTCCTCCTCTCCATCCCTCGCCTCCCTTCAGTTCCCCTACCACTTTCTTCCTCCATCAGCACCCACCCTCCTTTCCACACCTCCTTTTCTTCCCCTCCTCCACACACCTCCACTTATTCCCCTTCCCCCCCTCCCCTCCTTTCCACACCTCCTTTTCTTCCCTCCTCCACACCTCCACTTATTCCCCTTCTTCCCCCACCTCCCTTCCTTTCCTCCCCCCCTTCCCTCTCCTCCCCACCCCTTCCCTCTCCTCCACATCCCCAGGAAGTCATAAGGGTCCTCAGTCCAAATGAATAGGTCAGTGGTTCTCAACCTTTCTCGCTCCATTCCCCCGTTGAGGAATTTTCAACATCCTCGTGGCCTCCTTCATTTTGCTCCCAGAACAGACAAACAGACAAGTGATAAAGGACAGATAAATAGGAGAAAGAGTTAGAATGACAAACACACACACACATTCGCATACATAACACGCCCATGCACTCACACATAAAGCACACATACATCATACACAAACATGTACACAGGTAAACATTCACACAAAAAGCTAGCAAGCTGAAGTGTGTGCTTCCTGTAAGCAAGAACACGCCTCCTTTGACAAGCACTGCCGGAAGAATGAGAAGAATAGTGAGTCATACCAATTTAGCACTAAAATGGTGGGATTATATAAGTAAGAATGAGTATGAACAACAATGGCACCAATAAATAAAATAATTAATAAAGGAAGTGTGCAAATATTTCACCCACGTAAAGCAGCGACCATGAATTATGAAACAAAATAAGTAACACCAATTACGGAGTATATTTTGGCAAGTCAAGCTCAAACACAATATATGGTTCAGAAACAATACCCTCCACTGTTTTCGTGATGGTATCCCAGGCCAGACTGAGATCATTCGGTCCTATCACCCCAAGCAAGGGATGACACGGACACGTACTGAACAAGTCGGTTCAGCAGCTCGGTCCAGCGCCTGTCACACAGACAGGGACTGGACCTGTGATCTTAAATAATCCATAAAAAATAGCACCAGAGTATGTAAATATTAAAATTGTATTGTCGTTATGATTAAACAAAATGACAAAAAAGAATGAAAATTCTCTTCTGCCAAGTCAAAATAAGTAATACAAGTTTTGTTAATTCAGATTCCCAGCATTATTTGGAAACGTACAATTTACTGACTCGCCGTGGCTCCCTAAATTCTTGCCGTGGCTCCTTGGGGAGCCATAGCTGGGTGAAACCACTGGAATAGGTGGTGTTTCATTGTTAAGTTGGGGCCTGTTAGATTGAGGGCCCATTATGTCTAGGGGTCCATTAGATCGAGGTCCATTAGATCTAGAGCCCATTATGTCTAGGGCGCATTATGTCTAGGAGCATTAGGTCTGGGAGCCAATTAAGTCTAGAGACCCAGTGGGTCTAGGGCTCATTATGTCTAGGGCCCTTGGGTCTAGAGCCCTTAGGCCAAGGGCCCATTAGGTCAAAGGCCCGTAGGTCAAGGCCCCGTGGGTCTGAGGTCCTTTCAAAGTTCCAGTATACCAATACTCTGACGACCTAAAGCCAAGTGCAGTGAGATGATGTTCGGGACTAGCACCACACGGCCCAGCACCACGGCCCAGCACCACACGACCCAGCACCACACGACCCAGCACCACACGGCCCAGCACCACACGGCCCAGCACCACACGACCCAGCACCACACGGCCCAGCACCACGGCCAGCACCACGACCAGCACCACGACCCAGCACCACGACCAGCACCACGACCCAGCACCACACGGCCCAGCACCACACGGCCCAGCACCACACGACCAGCACCACGACCCAGCACCACACGACCCAGCACCACACGGCCAGCACCACGACCCAGCACCACGGCGCAGCACCACGACCCAGCACCACACGACCCAGCACCACGACCCAGCACCACAACCCAGCACCACACGGCCCAGCACCACACAGCCAGCACCACGGCCCAGCACCACACGGCCAGCACCACACGACCCAGCACCACGAACCCAGCACCACACGGCCCAGCACCACACCCAGCACCACACGGCCCAGCACCACACGGCCAGCACCACGACCCAGCACCACGACCCAGCACCACCAGCACCACGGCCAGCACCACGACCCAGCACCGACCCAGCACCACACGGCCCAGCACCACACGACCCAGCACCACACAGCCCAGCACCACGGCCAGCACCACGGCCCAGCCCCACGGCCAGCACCACACGGCCCAGCACCACGGCCCAGCACCACGACCGCCACGACCCAGCACCACAGCCAGCACCACGACCCAGCACTACACGGCCAGCACCACGACCAGCACCACGACCCAGCACTACACGGCCCAGCACCGACCCAACCACACGGCCAGCACCACGGCCCAGCACCACGACCCAGCACCACGACCCAGCACCACGCAGCCAGCACCGACCCAGCACCACACGGCCCAGCACCACGACCCACACCACACGACCCAGCACTACATGGCCCCAGCACCACGACCCAGCACCACACGGCCAGCACCACACGACCCACACGGCCCAGCACCACACGACCACTACAGGCCCAGCACCACGACCCAGCACCACGACCCAGCACTACATGGCCAGCACCACGACCCAGCACCGGCCCAGCACCACAACACCACGACCAGCACCACGACCCAGCACCACACGGCCAGCACCACGACCCAGCACCACGACCCAGCACCACACAGCCCAGAACCACACGACCAGCACCACACGACCCAGCACTACATGGCCCAGCAGCTTCAATGGCTAAAGTACTGGAAGTTGGTCCCATAAGCATGACGGTGTTTGGGGACAGTGTGAGTACTACACATCGTTTACTTGGCTTGCGGTACACAAGGCCGACACTGTATTGGGGTCGCTTGCACAATATTGATGCCGGGAGTTTTCGTCGATGATTTTTAAATCATCGACCATCAGCCATTAATCCATGTGAGTATCGTTTCATCTTTTCATCCATAACAAAGAAGGAAGGATTGGGAAACAGGAGGTAATTGACAAGGAAAATGGGAAATAACAAGGAAGTATAGGAAGGAAGAGTAGGAGGGAATGAGGCTAAATATGGAAGAGAAGGAAAGAAGACAGGCATGGAAGGCAGGCAATAGGAGGAAGAAAGGGAGGAAGGCGAGGAGAGGGGGAGGGGGGAGGCAAGGGAGGGTGGAGGAAGGAAGAAGGGAGACGGGAGGAAAAAGGAAGAAGGAAGAAGGAAAACGAGAAAGAAGGTGAGGAAGCAGAGGGCGTGAAAGGAGAAAGGAAAGAAGAGGTCGGATAAAATGAGGAAGGGAGGGGAAGGAGGAGAAAAGAATAGGAAGGAGAGGAGGAGTTCAGCCCCTCTTTTCTCTCGTTTCCTTTTTAAAATTCCATCCAAATCTTTCCTTCGTCCTCAAGATGTCTCCCTTCGCCCTCAAGATGTCTCCTTCGCCCAAGATGTCTCCCTTCGCCCCAAGATGTCTCCCTTCGTCCTCAAGATGTCTCCCTTCGCCCCAAGATGTCTCCATACTTCCAAGATGTCTCCTTCCCCCCAAGATGTCTCCTTCGTCCTCAAAATGTCTCCCTTCCCCCAAGATGTCTCCTTCGCCCCAAGATGTCTCCTTCGCCCCCAAGATGTCTCCCCTTCGCCCTCAAGATGTCTCCCTTCGCCCCTCAAGATGTCCCTTCGCCCTCAAGATGTCTCCTTCGCCCTCAAGATGTCTCCTTCGCCTCACATCCCCCCCCCCCGTCTCCCTCGCCCCAAGATGTCTCCCCCTCAAGATATCCCCTTGCCCTCATGCTCCCTTCCCTCAAGATGTCTCCCCTTCGCCCTCAAGATGTCCCTTGCCCTCAAGATGTCCCTTCGCCCTCAAGATGTCTCCCTTCGCCCTCAAGATGTCTCCTTCGCCCTCAAGATGTCTCCTTCGCCCTCCAAGATGTCTCCCTTCGCCCTCAAGATGTCTCCTTCGCCCTCAAGATGTCTCCTTCGCCCTCAAGATGTCTCCTTCGCCCCCAAGATGTCTCCTTCGCCCTCAAGATGTCTCCTTCGCCCTCAAGATGTCTCCTTCGCCCTCAAGATGCCCTTCGCCCTCAAGATGTCTCCCTTCGCCCCCAAGATGTCTCCCTTCGCCCCCAAGATGTCCTTCGCCCTCAAGATGCTCCTTCGCCTCAAGATGTCTCCCTTCGCCCTCAGGATGTCTCCCTTCGCCCCAAGATGTCTCCTTCGCCTCAAGATGTCTCCTTCTCGCCTTCAGATGTCCTTCGCCCTCCAAGATGTCTCCCTTCGCCCCAAGATGTCTCCTTCGCCCTCAAGATGTCTCCTTCGCCTTCAAGATGTCTCCTTCGCCTCAAGATGTCTCCCTTCGCCCTCAAGATGTCTCCTTCGCCCTCCAATATGTTCCCTTCGCCCCCAAGATGTCTCCCCTTCGCCCCAGATGTCTCCCTTCGCCCTCAATATGTTCTCCTTCCCCCAAGATGTCTCCTTCGCCCTCAAGATGTCTCCTTCGCCTTCAAGATGTCTCCCTTCGCCCTCAAGATGTCTCCCTTCGTCCTCCAAGATGTCTCCTTCGCCCTCAATATGTCTCCCTTCGCCCTCAATATGTCTCTCTTCGCCCCCAAGATGTCTCCTTCGCCCTCAAGATGTCTCCTTCGCCTTCAAGATGTCTCCCTTCGCCCTCAGATGTCTCCTTCGCCCCCAAGATGTCTCCTTCGCCCTCAAGATGTCCCTTCGCCCTCAGATGTCTCCTTCGCCTTCAGATCTCCTTCGCCTCAAGATGTCTCCTTCGCCCCCAAGATGTCTCCCTTCGCCCCAAGATGTCTCCTTCGCCCCCAAGATGTCTCCCTTCGCCCTCAAGATGTCTCCCTTCGCCTTCAAGATGTCTCCCTTCGCCCTCAAGATGTCTCCCTTCGCCCTCAGATGTCTCCTTCGCCCTCAAGATGTCTCCTTCGCCCTCAAGATGTTTCCCTTCGCCCTCAAGATGCTCCTTCGCCCCCAAGATGTCTCCCTTCCGCCCCAAGATGTCTCCCTTCGCCCCCAAGATGTCTCCTTGCCCTCAAGATGTCTCCCTTCGCCTTCAAGATGTCTCCCTTCGCCCTCAGATGTCTCCTTCGCCCTCCAATTCTCCTTCGCCCTCAAGATGTCTCCTTCGCCCTCAATATGTCTCCTTCCCTCAGATGTCTCCCTTCGCCCTCAATATGTTTCCTTCGCCCTCAAGATGTCTCCTTCCCCCAAGATGTCTCCTTCGCCCTCAAGATGTCTCCCTTCGCCCTCAAGATGTCTCCTTCGCCCTCAATATGTTTCCCTTCGCCCCAAGATGTCTCCTTCGCCCCCAGATGTCTCCTTCGCCCCAAGATGCTCCTTCGCTTAGATGTCTCCTCCCCCAAGATGTCTCCTTCGCCCCAAGATGTCTCCCTTCTCCAAGATGTCTCCCTTCGCCCCCCAAGATGTCTCCCTTCGCCCAAGATGTCTCCCTTCGCCCCAAGATGTCTCCTTTAAGATGTCTCCTTCGCCCCCAAGATGTCTCCTTCGCCCTCAAGATGTCTCCCTTCGCCCCCAAGATGTCTCCTTCGCCCCCAAGATGTCCTTCGCCCCCAAGATGTCTCCTTCGCCCCCAAGATGTCTCCTTCGCCCCAAGATGTCTCCCTTCGCCCCAAGATGTCTCCCTTCCCCCCAAGATGTCTCCTTCGCCCTCAATATGTTCCTTCCCCAAGATGTCTCCTTCGCCCCAGATGTCTCCTTCGCCCTCAAGATGTCTCCTTCGCCCCAAGATGTCTCCTTCGCCCTCAAGATGTCTCCCTTCGCCCTCAAGATGTCTCCTTCGCCCTCAATATGTTTCCTTCGCCCCAAGATGTCCCTTCGCCCCAAGATGTCTCCTTCCCCAAGATGTCTCCTTTCCTCCAAGATGTCTCCTTCGCCCCCAAGATGTCTCCCTTCCGCCCCAAGATGTCTCCCTTCGCCCTCAATATGTTTCCTTCGCCCTCAAAGATGTCTCCTTCGCCCCCAAGATGTCTCCTTCGCCCTCAAGATGTCTCCTTCGCCCTCAGATGTCTCCTTCGCCCTCAATATGTTTCCCTTCTTCCCCAAGATGTCTCCTTCGCCCTCAATATGTTTCCTTCGCCCTCAGATGTCTCCCTTCGCCCTCAAGATGTCTCCTTCGCCCTCAAGATGTCTCCTTCGCCTCAATGATGTCTCCTTCACCCTCAAGATGTCTCCTTCGCCCTCAAGATGTCTCCTTCGCCCCCAAGATGTCTCCTTCGCCCTCAAGATGTCCCTTCGCCCTCAATATGTCTCCTTCACCCTCAAGATGTCTCCCTTCGCCCTCAAGATGTCTCCTTCGCCTCAGATGTCTCCTTCCCCTCAAGATGTCTTCCTTCGCCCTCAGATGTCTCCTTCGCCTCAAGATGTCTCCTTCGCCCTCAAGATGTCTCCCTTCACCTCAAGATGTCTCCCTTCGCCCTCAAGATGTCTCCTTCGCCCCCAAGATGTCTCCTTCGCCCTCCAAGATGTCTCCCTTCGCCCCAATATCTCCTTCCCCCTCAAGATGTCTCCTCCTCCCCTCAGATGTCTCCCTTCGCCCTCAAGATGTCTCCCTTCGCCCTCAAGATGTCTCCCTTCGCCCTCAAGATGTCTCCCTTCGCCCTCAGATGTCTCCCTTCGCCCCAAAGATGTCTCTCCTTCGCCCTCAAGATGTCTCCCTTCACCCTCAAGATGTCTCCCTTCGTCCCTAAGATGTCTCCTTCGCCCTCAAGATGTCTCCTTCGCCCCAAGATGTCTCCCTTCCCCCCAGATGTCTCCTTCGCCCCCAAGATGTCTCCTTCGCCCCAAGATGTCTCCTTCGCCCTCAAGATGTCTCCCTTCCTTCCAATGTCTCCTTCGCCCCAAGATGTCTCCCTTCGCCCCCAAGATGTCTCCTTCGCCCCCCAAGATGTCTCCTTCGCCCCCAAGATGTCTCCCTTCGCCCCAGATGTCTCCCTTCGCCCCCAAGATGTCTCCCTTCGCCCCCCAAGATGTCTCCTTCGCCCAAGATGTCTCCCTTCGCCCCAAGATGTCTCCTTCGCCCCAAGATGTCTCCCTTCGCCCCAAGATGTCTCCTTCCTTCCTCAATATGTCTCCTTCGCCCCCAAGATGTCTCCCTTCGCCCTCAATATGTTTCCTTCGCCCTCAAGATGTCTCCTTCGCCCCCAAGATGTCTCCCTTCGCCCCAAGATGTCTCCTTCGCCCCCAAGATGTCTCCTTCGCCCCAAGATGTCTCCTTCGCCCTCAATATGTTTCCCTTCGCCCTCAAGATGTCCTTCGCCCTCAATATGTCTCCTTCGCCCTCAAGATGTCTCCTTCGCCCTCAAGATGTCTCCTTTGCCCTCAAGATGTCTCCCTTCGCCCTCAAGATGTCTCCTTCGCCCTCAAGATGTCTCCTTCGCCTCAAGATGTCTCCCTTCCCCCAAGATGTCTCCTTCGCCCTCAAGATGTCTCCTTCGCCCTCAAGATGTCTCCCTTCGCCCCCAAGATGTCTCCCTTCGCCCCAGATGTCTCCCTTCGCCCTCAATATGTTTCCCTTCGCCCCCAAGATGTCTCCTTCGCCCTCAAGATGTCTCCTTCGCCCTCAAAGTCTCCCTTCGCCCCAAGATGTCTCTCTTCGCCCTCAAGATGTCTCTCTTCGCCCTCAAGATGTCTCCCTTCGCCCTCAATATGTTCCTTCGCCCCAAGATGTCTCCTTCGCCCCAAGATGTCTCCTTCGCCCTCAACATTATAACACGTGGGAGAACATTATAACACGTGGGAGAACATTATAACACGTGGGAGAACATTATAACGCCATTGTCTTCTCATTCTTCTTCCTCTCTCTCCCCTACTCCCGGTCTCTCCCTCACTCCTCCTCCTACTTACGGTAGGTTATGTTAGGTTAGGTTAGATAAGTTAGCCGTGGGTTCACGTACTAGGTCCGTACCGCCGCCGCGTCGTGAGGTTACGGCCGCGTCAGCAGACCGTCCCGGGTGACTGAGTGCCCTGATGGTTTGATATCACAGTGATCCTGTTGATACACATCACCCTGGCGCTCTGATTGGTCCATTCGTAAAGTGGATGGGCGTCGTTAACCCATGACCTCACTTGTTCGCGACAAACATCGTCTGGTCGCAACACGACGCGGGTAAACAGTCTGTACCGAGGAGGGGATCGGAAGGTCCGCCATTAATCGCTGTATGATCTGAGGCGGAGCACACTACTTCCTGTGGAGAACATTTAGTGTTTGGTGGAGAACATCTGTCGAGGTGAAGAACACTTACTGTCTGCCAGGATCTTTTAATTCACTATAAATCGGTGGATGGGACAGAACTCCCCTCGCCCGGCCACCACTCACCTCAATGGTCACAACTGTTTACTAGACGGAGTCATCACTTAATACCGAGGACGTCTGATCAGTGCCTGGTGACCTCACAACACAAGGTCACACTTGATCAACGAACCGCCCGGCCGGTGACCTCAGAACACAAGGTCACACCCGATTGACGAAGTAACCATCACACAGGTCACAGCCAGACAACGTAAACAACAAACAAGTCAACAGATGTCAATAGAGGTGAGGTCGTTGCCGCCAGAGGTCGTCGGCACAAGTTCAGTTTACCCAGGACCTGCCGCCGCCTCCTGATGGGGGACAACACCTCCCTGGAGTGAAGCGAGAACTTGGCACAATCACCATTAGCAGGACGCGAGGCTCGACGTGTCTGACTCACTTGACCCACAACTCCACACAAACACCCACACTCTCCACCCACTCACTCCACACAAACACCCACACCTTCCAGACTCTCCCTCCACACAAACACCCACACTCTCCACCCTCCTCACCCACACAAACACCCACACTTCCACCCTCCACCCACACAAACACCCACGCTCTCCACCCCTCTCACCCACACAAACACCCACACCTCCACACTCCACCCACACACCCACACTTCCACCCTCCCCACCCACACAAACACCCACACTCTCCATCCTCCCCACCCACACACACCCACGCTTCCACCCTCTCACCCACACAAACACCCACACTCTCCACACTCACTCCACACAAACACCCACACTCTCCACCCTCTCACTCTACACAAACACCCACCTCCTCCACCCTCTCACTCCCACACAAACACTCACACTCTCCACCCTCTCACCTCCACAAACACCCACGCTCTCCACCCTCCCTCACTCCCACACAAACACCCACACTCTCCACCCTCTCACTCCACACAACACCCACCTCTCCACCCTCTCACTCCACACAACACACCACACTCTCCACCCTCTCACTCCACACAAACACCCACACTCTCCACCCCTCTCCTCCACACAACTTCTCTGGATGGCTCTTCACTTCTACGAGGACACGGGTTCGAGCCCCAGAGTGAACAGTATTATGAAACATTAAGCCTACAGTATATCACATCCTCTGCTTGTTAGTCAGTATAAACTTGACTCTCCTCGTATCAATAACTCGAGGACACAGACTAGAATCCCACGTAGACAGTACTCCACAAATATTACCATAAAGTACGACCATGACTTTCTGAACCTATACTTTCGAGTCATAAAAACTACTTAAACTTTTACTGATATGTTTCCAAAATAACAGATGTACCACCACGTGTACCCGGGCGTGTCTCACAGTGCCCAGACTTACCCTCAACTAACTCCACAGTTCATCATTAACACATAACAGGGATTAGAAACCCCTATGAACGGTCTTTAATACCTTAAATATCACACACACACACACAGAATTGTGAAGTAAACGTTTATTTTTCCCCACCAGCTCATTCTGGCTAACA
>NW_024752171.1:40000-41382 GCF_018991925.1 Homarus americanus
GTATTTCATTTACATTATTTGTTTTAGTTCTATACATAGAGGGTAACTTATTCACAAATGCGTGAGAACAGGCGTGTGAGGCAGTATGTCTGGCCTCACACTTTAATATTCACATTTACGTGGGGTATTCAAGCACATTGCGTATTTGGTTCTGTACATGAGAACTTGATATAGTTACTGAGTGCAAATGGATACAATCTTAATATGTCGGCTATCTTGCCATTAGAGATGAAGTGTTGTGCCATTTCACACACAGTGTGCTTGGACCTGTCCCTAAAGGTTCTATCTTCACACAGTCGAGGACGTGGTGTTCAAGTGTGTGGCCATATGTAGCCCTTTTATTAGTTTTGTTTACATCTGCTTGGGAACATACTGCCAGAGGTACTTATATCCTAACCTATCTAGCGGTTACAACATCTTGTAATCTAGTGATGTTACTTGCTCCATATACATGTTTCACTTGATACATCTCATCATGGTAAACTATGGATCGACTAGTGCCTGTTTGCACTTGTCCACTTGCGTCAAACTCATCAATAAGTTCTTTCCTAATTACAGTTTTAAGGGTTCTTTTGACAGACCCAAATTGTATTCAACGGTGTCTTTGTTAGACGCGAGTTTGGCAAGGCATCAACTCTGTCATGTTTTATGGGCCTATGTGAGAGGATCCACACAGTTTGACCTTGACACCCCGGTCAACAAGGCACGCATATTTGTGTCTGGCTTCAAGAGACAAGATCGTGACAACCTGAGTCGAGGGTACCAAGGGCAAGTAAGTGAGGATAGAGTCAGTGATGATGAGACTGTAGGGTAGTGGGTGTGGGGTGTAGTGGGTGTGATGTGTAGGTGCAGTGGGTATAGGGTAGTGGGTGGTGCGAGTGGGTGTGGTGTGGGTGTGGGGTGTAGGGGTGTAGGGGTGTAGTGGGTGTAGAGATGGTGGGTATGTGTGGGTGATGGTGGGTGAGTGGGTGTGGGTGGGTGTAGGGTGTAGTGGGTGTGGGGTCGTGGTAGGGTGTGGGTGGGTGTAGTGGTGTAGGGTGTAGTGGGTGTGGTGCAGTGGTAGGTTAGGGGTTAGGGTGAGTGGGTATAGGGTGTAGTGGGTGTAGGGGTGTAGTGGGTGTGGGGTGTAGTGGGTGTGGGGTGTAGTGGGTGTGGGGTGTAGTGGGTGTGGGGTGTGGTGGGTGTGGGTGAGTGGGTGAGGGTGCAGGTATAGTGTAGTGGGTGGTGGGTGTGGTGTGGGGTGTAGTGGGTGTGTGGGGTGCAGTGGGTGTAGGGTGTAGTGGGTGTAGGGTGTAGTGGTGTGTAGTGGGTGTGGGGTGCAGTGGGTGTGGGTGTAGTGGGTGTAGGGGGTGTGGGGTGTAGTGGGTGTGGGGTGTAGGGTG
>NW_024752172.1:0-7592 GCF_018991925.1 Homarus americanus
CTCATTCGGTTTCAATTTTTAGTTCGTGAGGTCACACTTGTCGTGTTTGACCCCTCGTGTTTCTACTGTGGTATAAGCGTTTACTGTAGGTCTCATTGTAGTGGTTGAGCTCCTCCCTCCCCCAGCTGGTATATTGAAAATTGCATGCGAATAGCTGGTACTAGTAGCTAGTACCCATCCTAGCTACCATTCAAATCACCTAGTAATTAAACTAACAAGGTACTGAACAACAGAAGTATGTAAACATGTGTATTGTTGATGTCAGTACCTGCTATCAACTGATGAGCTCTTTGTGACTGTAACTGAAGTGAAAAGTACGAAGAAATAATATTGGCTGTTGGTTAATGTTAAGTGTTGTCAGAGTTTCGCTTTGATTTTTCTTTTATTTATAAAACCTGAAATTAGCCGTTTTAGAAGTTGTCGGCGTTCATAGTAAAATAATTATATATATACAGTTTGAGAGAGAAATAAGAATCACAGAATTTTTACACCCATCAAACATTAGTAAAGAGATGCAATAGTGATATGGAGAAAACCCGACGCATTGTTATTTTCCCCCACAACATCCTCCCGGCGTTATAATCTTCCCGCCAGGTACCGAGAACTCAGCAAACCCCGTTTTAGGTTTCGTACAGACTTAATTAGAATATTTCCTTCGGCAATGCGTATTTACTCGAAATACTTTAGAATAAATATTTTACCAACATTTTCAACTATATTTGAATATGCAAATGAGGTGTGAGAGAGTGGTGAAGATTGACGCTTCTAGATTCAATAATTCATAATTGTATTATCAAAAGTACAGCGCAATTCTTAGAGATAAGGTTGAGGCAGTGGCGGTGTGTCTTGGCGGTGTCAAGCGGTGTGTCGAGTGTGGCAGTGTCAAGCTGATGTCAGGTGTGGCAGTGTCAAGCGGTGTGCCGGGTGTGGCAGTGTCAGCGTTGTGCCAGGTGTGGCAGTGTCAAGCGGTGTGCCGGGTGTGGCAGTGTCAAGCGGTTTGCCGGGTGTGGCAGGTCAGCGGTGTGTCGGGTGTGGCAGTGTCAAGCGGTGTCAGTGTGGCAGTGTCAAGCTTAGTTGTGGCGTGTCAAGCGGTGTATGGTAGGCGGTGGCTGGTGTCAAGCGGTGTGTCGGGTGTGACATTGTCAAGCGGTGTGTCAATTGTGAAAGTGTCAAAAGGTGTGTCAAGTGAGACGGTGACAGTGTCAAGCGGTGTCAGTTGTGAGAGTGTCAAAAGGGGTTTCAAATAAGGTGGTCAATATCAAGCGGTGTGTCGGTTGTCGAAGTGTCAAGCGGTGTCAGGTGTGGGTCAGGGTGTCAGTCACTGTGTGGTGTGGACGTGTTGGTCTGACAGGTGCGTGATGAACCAGTGAGATCAGGTAAATTAATCTGTCTTAAGTCCTGCGGCAGTGTTAAGAGCGTGTGTGAGATGCGGCAGTGTGGTAGATGATGTATTAGATGCGGCAGTGTTTTAGATGACGTTAGATGCGGCAGTGTGTTATATAATATGTTACATGCGGCAGTGTTAGATGGTATGTTGGATGCGGCAGTGTTATATCATGATATGTTAGATGTGTGTGTGTGAGATGCGGCAGTGTATTAAATGGTGTTAGATGCGGCCGTGTGTTAGATGACAACATACAGTACTCCGTCAGGGTTCACAATCATGGGTTTTTGTCAGTCAGGTGTCGCATTAAGGAGATCTCAGAATAAACGCATTTTCATTATCCTTCATTTTATTTTCTAACTTTTATGTTTTATATGATTCATAAGTCATTTCCCTTTTCCCCTCTCTCACCTTCTGAATCTGAACTCCCTCGAGAGACGTAGAGTGAGGGGCGATATGATCGAGGTGTGTACTATAAATGGAAGTCAGGGTTAAACAAAGGTGATATAACAAAGGTACCTAAACTATCCAACCAGGAGCGAACTCGTAGTGATGGTTTTAAATAAGACCAATTTAGATTTAGGCGCGAGATAGGTAACACTGGCTTGGAAATAGAGTAGTGGATGAGTGGAAAAAGTTACAGAACGTCGTCATTAACTCAAACATGTTGGATAGCTTCAAATATAGGTTGGATGGATGTATGAGCGATAGGGGGTTCTTATGATATGAGTATTAAATGATAATAAAAATAAGTTTGTAAAGCTTATGAGATTTTTTCTTCATACAGCGAGATACGATACGAAGCGAGGCTAAGAAAGATCAGAATAAAGAATGGGACATAACAGAAATAGTGAGAGATAGAAAGACAAAGAGAAAATGAGATAACAAACTAGAGAGGGAGTAAGATACAAAAAGCAGTGATAGAGAGAGGGAGGAGAGAGACAAAAAAACAATGATAGAGAGAGGGAGGAGAGAGACAAAAAACGATGATAGAGAGAGGGAGGAGAGAGACAAAAACAATGATAGAGAGAGGGAGGAGAGAGACAAAAAAACAATGAAAGAGAGAGAGAGGAGAGACAAAAAAACAATGAAAAGAGAGGAGAGAAAAAACAATGATAGAGAGAGAGGAGGAAGACAAAAAACAATGATAGAGAGAGGGAGAGGGCAAAATTAAGACAGAACAGAGAGGCGGAACAGAAGACGCAGGTCAGGCGAGAGTAATATCCCTTGGTTAACTTTATATCGTTACAGATATTGTGATTACCAGTAGACGGCTCCACCCATCACTACTACCTCCACCCATCACTACCACCACTACACTACCACCACTACACTCCACCCACTACCACCACTACACTCCACCCACTACCACTACACTCCACCCATCACCACCACTACACTCCACCCATCACCACCACTACACTCCACCCATCACTACCTCCACCCATCACTACCACTACACTCCACCCCACTACCACCACTACCTCCACCCCACTACCACCGCTACACCCTCCACCGATAACCACCTACCTCCCACCACTACCACCACTACCTCCACCACCTACCGCTACCCTCCACCGATAACCACCACTACACTCCACCCATCACCACCACTACCTCCACCCATCACCACCACTACACTCCACCCATCACTACCACTACACTCCACCCATCACTACCACTACACTCCACCCATCACTACCACTACACTCCACCCATCACCACCACTACACTCCACCCATCACTACCACTACACTACCCACCACTACCTCCATCCATTAATAATACCACCTCTAACCACCACCACAACCTCCACCCACTAGTACTACCTCCTCCACCCACCACCACCACTATCTCCTCCACCCACCCACCACCACTAACGCCACCCATCACTCCACACTAACATCTTCCTCCACACTAAGTCCTTCCTCCTCCGCCACCTACACCCACTACCTACACCCACTTCCTCCACCTCCATACTAACACCCTCTTCCCCATAACCTTCACTCACGCCAGATAATTTCCTGTTGCCTCATTAAATCTAATGAAAAAATACAAAATAAAATCGGCCATATTTTCAATATTTGTCGCTATTGTTTTAAAGAAATCTTGCAGCATACGGATAGGTTCTAAAAGACCATCTGTAGATTAGCCCCCGGATTTATTTTACCTGAAGTTTGACCACCCTAACGTTAACCTAATCCCCCCCCCCCTCCAGGTAGCATTAAGGTGTTTAATCATCAGGTCAAATAAATGCGGGGGTTAATCTTCAGGTGAGAAAAAGTGAAAACTACAGTACCACCGAATATAGATTTATCATAGAGGTCATAGAGGTAAAATACAGTATTAAAATGTAAACTATAAAACCCAGACATGTATTAATTTATTCAGTGTGTATAATACATAATTTAAGTATGAATAAAATACACCCTCTAAAAACTGTTGTCTAATGTATTCATAGTTTAAGGCGTGAACAGTCATCCCAAGATTAAAATAACTTAAATTTAGCCTTAACAGAACAGTACGATAATAATAATAATAATAATAATAATAATAATAATAATAATAATAATAACTACAATAACAATATAACTACAATAACAATATGACTACAATAACATAATGATGACTACCAAATATATTTAGTTATGGCAACAAACACACTGGCGAAACAACAAGTGTATCAGCCACAAACAAAAACAACAATGTGTTAAAAGTTACACACACACTAATGAACGTAAAAAATAAATACAAAAAAAACACCATCTCCCACACACAACACCCACACAACTACATCCTTGACCACCGAAGGGTCAAGACGTACCTGGCGCTCCTCTCGGAGCAGCCAGGTCAACTGTTAAGTTGGCCCATACCAAGCCCCTCCCCTGAACCCTCCTCCCCACCGGAATATCAACAAGTTCTCGCCAGAAGTTATAATTTCATTTAGGAAAGGAACGGAACCAGTGTTAAACAGAGGTGAACAGTGGTGAACAGTGCTTAAGTCAGTGAAACAATTCAACAGTAACAGTCGTACCCAAGTTAACCTTCACAGTGGTCCCAGGTACCCAGTGATAACGGCCGTGAGACCCAACAACAACCAGCGATGTGTTAATCCGTCTGATAGGAAGGCCTAAGACCAACCTCCTCATATAACACCATCTGTGAGGGAATTACTACACCACGTGAGGTCCTTCATAACACCATCTGTGAGGTAATTACTACAGTGAGGTTTCCCCCTAACACACCATCTGCAGGGAATTACTACACCACGCCAGGTCCTCATAACACCATCTGAGAACTACTACACCCGTGAGTTCCTCCTAACACCATCTGGGAGAGTTACTACACTACAGAGTTTGCTGTTCAACACCTACATTAATCTGTATGTTCACTGTATGTTCCTTTACCTTTCTCTAATGAAAGCTTTTATACCCACCAATGTATGTAATAAGTCATTTATGTCCAATGTATATTTTCAGCCTTCGGGCTGCAGAATTTTTCAATAAACCGTTAATTATTATTATTACACAACACCCACCCACACACACACAACCCACACACACAACACCCACACACACACAACACCCACACACACACCCACCCCACACACACACAATAACCACACACACACACACACAACACACACACAACACCCACACACACACACACACACAACACCCACACACACACACAACACCCACACACACACACACAACACCCACACACACACACACACACACACACACAACACCCCACACACACACACACAACACCCACTCTCCCCACCCACACACAGCATCCCCACCCATACACAAACAACACCCACTCTCCCTACACACAAACCTCTCATCCCCACACACAAACACTCTCACCCCCACAACACCCCCCACCCCCACAACACCCCCCACACAAACAAGCCCCTTGTTCCCCTTCCTAACACCCTCTCCCATCCCAAACCCCACACACAAACAACACCCCCACACACAAACAACGCCCCACACACAAACAACACCCCTCCCCCACACACAAGCAACACAGTTTTGTAATGCTCCAGAAAAAAATAAATATATAAAACCAGAAAAACACGTACAAAGACATTGATAAAACATGAAAGAAAAGAAATATTTGCAAAAACATTTATAAAATATAAAATTAAATACCCACAGCAACATTAATAAAAAACAAAAACAAACACAAATAAAAACATTGAAAAAACATAGAAAAACACCCAATCATCTTGAGTGCAATATAATAAATTATTTATATACCTTTAAATATTATACATATGTCTAAACAAAAACACAAACTTATTAAATCATCTTTTGTCATAAGTTCCAAACACAAGGCTAAAAAACACATACCAAACAAGTAAACAATCACAAAATAAATACACATACATATAGACTTTGGTATAACAAATAACAAAAATAATACCTTCATAAATTATATATATTTTTGTCATTAATTTTCTCTATGGTAAAGTTAATTTCAAACTTAATTAACCACCATGTTAACTTCACCATTTTTACCATATTTTTTTTACTCCGTTGTGATTTTTAGTGTGGGTGAAAATTGAGTCTGACAGGGAGGGTTATGATGTAGGCCAGGCTTTAATGGTTGAGTGTCAAGGGTGAGAGGTGATGATGGAGAGCCAAGTGGTGGTGGTAAGGAGTGGAGAGAGAGAGAGAGAGAGAGAGAGAGAGAGAGATACTGAAAAGAAGGAAAAGACAGACAGACAGACAATTCACAAACACCTTCCAGCTAAAATTATCTATCGCTAAAACATTATCCACGTATCATTACATTAAAGCTTCTCGTATCCTGTAGAGTCCAGAAGTTGTATTTAACATTCTTTTAGCTGATGAATATTTACCCGCCTTCACGTCATCTAGGTTCAAGGACTGGCCGTGTCGTCTGGCTTCCAGCGGCCGGTCCATGAAAGACAGCGACCGGACCTTTGGGTTGAGTGTATATAAATGAAATACTTAGTGGGTGATTTGTTTTTTGTTTTTCATCGTATATTTGCTCACTGAAAAAACAACAACATTGCCGGTCCTCCCTCCTCCTCCCTCCTCCTCCTACACTTCCTCTTCTTTCTACTACTTTCCATTTAACTTCCACCCCACAACAACAACACACACCCACCCACGCGCACCGACACCACCCACCCACCCACCCCACCCACCCACGCGCGCACCGACACCACCCACCCACCCACGCGCACCGACACCCACCCACCCACCACCCACCCACGCGCGCACCGACACCCACCCACCCACCACGCGCACCGACACCCACCACCCACCCACCACCCACGCGCACCGACACCCCCCACCCACCCACCACGCGCACCGACACCCACCACCCACCGACACCCACCACCACCGACACCCACCACCACCGACACACCCACCCACCGACACACACCCACCCACCCACGCGCGCACCGCCCACCACCCACCCACGCGCGCACCGACACCCCACGCGCGCACCGACCCACCACCCACCCACGCGCACCGACACCCACCCACCCACCCGCGCACCGACACCCCACCCACCCGCGCGCACCGAACACCCACCCACCCACCGCGCGCCGACACCCACCCACCACCCACGCGCACCGACACCCACCCACCCACCCACGCGCGCACCGACACCCACCCACCCACCCACGCGCACCGACACCCACCCACCACCCACGGGCGCACCGACACCACCACCCACCCCACACCCACCCACCACCACGGGCGCACCGACACCCACCCACCACCCACAGGCGCAACACCCACCCACCACCACGGGCGCACCGACACCCACCACCACCAGGGCGCACCGACACCCACCACCCACCCACAGGCGCACCGACACCCACCCACCCACCCACAGGCACACCGACACCCACCCACCCCACCCACCACCCACAGGCACACCGACACCCACCCACCCACCCACCCACAGCGCACCGACACCACCCACCACGCGCGCACCGACACCCACCCACCCACCCACCGCGCACCGACACCCACCCACCACCACGCGCGCACCGACACCCACCCACCCACGCGCGCACCGACAACCACACACACACACACACACACACACACACCCCCCCCACACACACACACCGCTTCACCCCACACACCGACACCTCCACCCCACACACAAACTACCCCCACACACACACACACACACACCCCACCCCACACAC
>NW_024752173.1:0-10091 GCF_018991925.1 Homarus americanus
GGATAACAAAGCCCCCTCATAGAGTATAACAAAGGCCCCTCATCGAGTATAACAAAGTCCCATGATCGAGCATAAAAAAGTCCCCTCATCGAATATAACAAAGTCCCCTGATCGAGTATAACAAATTACCCTGATCGAGTAGAGCAAAGTCCCCTCATCGAGTATAACAAAGGCCCCTCATCGAGTATAACAAAGTCCCATGATCGAGAATAACAAAGTCCCTCATCGAATATAACAAAGTCCCCTGATCGAGTATAACAAAGTCCCCTGTTCGAGTATAACAAGGTCCCCTGTTCGAGTCTAACATAGTCCCCTGAACGATTATAACAAAGGCCCCTGATCGAGTATAACAAAGCCCCCTGATCGAATATAACAAAAGCGCCTGAACGAGTATAACAAAGGCCCCTGATCGAGCATAACAGGGTTCCCCGTTCGAGTATAACAAAGACCCCTAATTGAGTATAACAAAGTCCCCCTTATCGAGAATAACAATGTTCCCTGATCGAGTATAACAAAGCCCCTTGATGAAGTATAACAAAGGCCCCTGCTCGAGTATAACAAAGTCCCCTGGTCGAGTATAACAAAGTCCCCTGATCGAGTATATCAAAGGCCCCCTTATCGAGAATAACTAAGTCCCCTGATCGAGTATAACAAAGCCCCCTGATCAAGTATAACAAAGGCTCCAGATCGAGTATAACAAAGTCCCCTGGTCGAGTATAACAAAGTCCCCTGAACGATTATAGCAAAAGCCCCTGATCGAGTATAACAAAGTTCCCTGATCGAGTATAACGAAGCCCCCTAATCGAGTATAACAAAGTCCCCTGATCGAGTATACCAATGTTCCCAGGTCGAGTATAGAAAAGTCCCCGGATCAAATATAACAAAGGCCATAGATCGAGTATAACAAAGTCCCTTGGTCGAGTATAACAAAGTCCCCTGAACGAGTATAACAAAGGCCCTTCATCGAGTATAACAAAGGACCCTAAAAGGCTATAACAATGTCCCCTGATCGAGTATAACAAAGCCCGCTCATCGAGTATAACAAAGTCCCCTGGTCGAGTATAACAAAGTCCCCTGATCGAGTAACAAAGTCCCTGATCGAGTATAACAAAGTCCCTGGTCGAGTATAAATAAAGTCCCTCATCAAGTATAACAAAGGCCCCAGATCGAGTATATAACAAAGTCCCCTGAACGAGTATAAAAAAGGCCCCTGATCGAAAAGCGTTAACAAAGGACCTAAAGGCAATAAACAATGTCCCCTGATCGAAATATAACAAATTCTCCTGATCGAGTATAACAAAGTCCCCTGATCGAGTATAACAAAGGCCCATGATAGAGTATAACAAAATTTCCCTGATCGAGTATAACAAAGCCCCCTCATCGAGTATAACAAAGCCCTCTTATCGAGAATAGCTAAGTCCCCTGATCGAGTATAACAAAGCCCCCTGATCAAGTATAACAAAGGCTCCAGATCGAGTATAACAAAGTCCCATGATCGAGAATAACAAAGTCCCTCATCGAATATAACAAAGTCCCCTGATCGAGTATAACAAAGTCCTCTGTTCGAGTATAACAAGGTCCCCTGTTCGAGTATAACATAGTCTCCTGAACGATTATAACAAAGGCCCCTGATCGAGTATAACAAAGCCCCCTGATCGAATATAACAAAAGCGCCTGAACGAGTATAACAAAGGCCCCTGATCGAGTATAACAGGGTTCCCTGATCGAGTATAACAAAGACCCTAATTGAGTATAACAAAGTCCCCCTTGTCGAGAATAACAATGTTCCCTGATCGAGTATAACAAAGCCCCCTGATGAAGTATAACAAAGGCCCCTGATCGAGTATAACAAAGTCCCCTGGTTGAGTATAACAAAGTCCCCTGATCGAGTATAACAAAGGCCCCCTTATCGAGAATAACTAAGTCCCCTGATCGAGTATAACAAAGCCCCCTGATCAAGTATAACAAAGGCTCCAGATCGAGTATAACAAAGTCCCCTGGTTGAGTATAACAAAGTCCCCTGAACGATTATAACAAAAGCCCCTGATCGAGAATAACAAAGTCCCCTGATCGAGTATAACAAAGCCCCCTGATCGAGTATAACAAAGTCCCCTGATCGAGTATAACAATGTTCCCAGGTCCAGTATAGAAAAGTCCCCTGATCAAATATAACAAAGGCCCTAGATCGAGTATAACAAAGTCCCTTGGTCGAGTATAACAAAGTCCCCTGAACGAGTATAACAAAGGCCCCTGATCGAGTATAACAAAAGACCCTAAAAGTCTATAACAATGTCCCCTGATCGAGTATAACAAAGCCCGCTCATCGAGTATAACAAAGTCCCCTGATCGGGTATAACAAATTCTCCTGATCGAGTATAACAAAGTCCCCTGATCAAGTATAACAAAGGCCCTAGATCGAGTATAACAAAGTCCCCTGAACGAGTATAACAAAGGCCCCTGATCGAGTATAAAAAAGGACCCTAAAAGGCTATAACAATGTCCCCTGATCGAGTATAACAAAGCCCGCTCATCGAGTATAACAAATTCTCCTGATCGAGTATAACAAAGTCCCCTGATCGAGTATAACAAAGGCCCATGATAGAGTATAACAAAATTTCCCTGATCGAGTATAACAAAGCCCCCTCATCGAGTATAACAAAGTTCCCTGATCGAGTATAACAAAGCCCCCAAATTGAGTATATCAATGTCCCCCTTATCGGGAGAATAACAATGTCCCCAGATCGAGTATAACAAAGGCCCCTCATTAAGTATAACAAAGTCCCGTGATCGAGTATAACAAAGTCCCCTGATAGAGTATAACAAAGGCCCCTGATCGAGTATAACAAAGTCCCCTGATCGAGTATAACAAAGTCCCCTGATCGAGTATAACAAAGTCCCCTGGTCGAGTATAACAAAGTCCCCTGATCGAGTATAACAAAGTCTCCTGATCGAGTATAACAAAGTCCCCTGATCGAGTATAACAAAGGTCTCTGATCGAGTATAACAAAGGCCCCTCAATAAGTATTACAAAGTCCCCTGATTGAGTATAACAGTCCCCTGATCGAGTATAACAAAGTCCCTGATCGAGTATAACAAAGTCCCCTGATCGAGTATAACAAAGTCCCCTGACCGAGTATAACAAAGGCCGCTCATCGAGTTTAACAAAGGCCCCTGATCGAGTATAACAAAGTCCCCTGGTCGAGTATAACAAACTCCCCTGGTCAAGTATAACAAAGCCCCCTGATCGAGTATAACAAAGTCCCCTGAACGATTATAACAAAGGCCCCTGATCGAGAATAACTAAGTCCCCTGATCGAGTATAACAAAGCCCCCTGATCAAGTATAACAAAGGCTCCAGATCGGGTATAACAAAATCCTCTGGTAGAGTATAACAAAGTCCCCTGAACGATTATAACAAAGGCCCCTGATCGAGTTTAACAATGTTCCCTGATCGAGTATAACAAAACCCCCTGATCGAGTATAACTAAGTCCCCCTTATCGAAAATAACAAAGTCCCCTGATCGAGTATAACAAAGCCCCCTGATCAAGTATAACAAAGGCTCCAAATCGAGTATAACAAAGTCCCAGGTCGAGTATAACAAAGTCCTCTGATCGAGTATAACAAAGGCCCCTGATCGAGTATAACAAAGGCCACTGATCGAGTATAACAAAGTCCCTTGATCGAGTATAACAAAGCCCCCTCATCGAGTAAAACAAAGTCCCCTGATCCGGTATAACAAAGTCCCCTCACCGAGTATAATAAAGTTCGCTGATCGAGGATAACAAAGCCCCCTCATAGAGTATAACAAAGTCCTCTGATCGATTATATCAAAGTCCCCTGATCGGGTATAACAAAGGCCCCTGATCGAGTATAACATAGGCCCCTCACCGAGTATAACAAAGTCCCATGATCGAGTATAAAAAAGTCCCCTCATCGAATATAACAAAGTCCCCTTATCGAGTATAACAAATTCCCCTGATCGAGTAGAACAAAGTCCCCTCATCGAGTATAACAAAGGCCCCTCATCGAGTATAACAAAGTCCCATGATCGAGAATAACAAAGTCCATCATCGAATATAACTAAGTCCCCTTATCGAGTATAACAAAGTCCCCTGTTCGAGTATAACAAGGTCCCCTGTTCGAGTCTAACATAGTCCCCTGATCGAGTATAACAAAGCCCCCTGATCGAATATAACAAAATCGCCTGAACGAGTATAACAAAGGCCCCTGATCGAGTATAACAGGGTTCCCTGATCGAGTATAACAAAGCCCCATGATGAAGTATAACAAAGGCCCCTGATCGAGTATAACAAAGTCCCCTGGTCGAGTATAACCAAGTCCCCTAATCCAGTATAACAAAGGCCCCCTTATCGAGAATAACTAAGTCCCCTGATCGAATATAACAAAGCCCCCTGATCAAGTATAACAAAGGCTCCAGATCGAGTATAACAAAGTCCCCTGGTCGAGTATAACAAAGTCCCCTGAACGATTGTAACAAGCGCCCCTGATCGAGTATAACAAAGTTCCCTGATCGAGTATAACAAAGCCCCCTCATCGAGTATAACAAAGTCCCCTGATCGAGTATAACAATGTTCCCAGGTCGATTATAGAAAAGTCCCCTCATCAAATATAACAAAGGCCCTAGATCGAGTATAACAAAGTCCCTTGGTCGAGTATAACAAAGTCACCTGATCGAGGATAACAAAGTCCTTGATCGAGTAAAACAAAGTCCCCTGATCGAGTATAACAAATTCTCCTGATCGAGTATAACAAAGTCCCCTGATCGAGTATAACAAAGTCCCCTGATCGAGTATAACAAAGTCCCCTTATCGAGTATAACAAAGTCCCCTCATCGAGTATAACAAAGTCCCCTGGTCGAGTATAACAAAGTCCCCTGATCAAGTATAACAAAGGCCCTAGATCGAGTATAACAACGTCCCCTGAACGAGTATAACAAAGGCCCCTGATCGAGTGTAACAAAGGACCCTAAAAGGCTATAACAATGTCCCCTGATCGAGTATAACAAAGCCCGCTCATCGAGTATAACAAAGTCCCCTGATCAAGGATAACAAAGTCCTTGATCGAGTATAACAAAGTCCCCTGATCGAGTATAATAAATTCTCCTGATCGAGTATAACAAACTCCCCTGATCGAGTATAACAAAGGCCCATGATAGAGTATAACAAAATTTACCTGATCGAGTATAACAAAGCCCCCTCATCGAGTATAACTAAGCCCCCTTATCGAGAATAACTAAGTCCCCTGATCGAGTATAACAAAGCCCCCTGATCAAGTATAACAAAGGCTCCAGATCGAGTATAACAAAGTCCCCTGGTCGAGTATAACAAAGTCCCCTGAACAATTATAACAAAGGCCGCTGATCAAGTATAACAAAGTTCCCTGATCTAGTATAACAAAGCCCCCTGATCGAGAATAACAGCGACCCTAAAAGCTCCATAACAATGTCCACTGATCGAGTATAACAAAGCCTGCTCATTTCCGAGTATAAATAAAGTCCCTGATCGAGTATAACAAAGGCCCTAGATCGAGTATAACAAAGTCCCTGGTCGAGTATAACAAAGTCCCTGAACGAGTATAAATAAAGGCCCCATCGAGTATAAGAAGCACCAAAAGTCTATAACAATGTCCCTGATCGAGTATAACAAAGCCCCCTTTATCGAGAATAATCTAAGTCCCCTGATCGAGGCCAACAAAGCCACCTGATCATATAACAAAGTGCCCATCGAGTATAACAAAGTCCCTGGTCGAGTATAATAAAGGCCCCCAAACGATTATAACAGCACCCCTGATCGAGTATAACAAAGTTCCCTGATCTAGTATAACAAAGCCCTGATCGAATAACAAGATAGTCCCTTGATCGAGTATAACAAAGTCCCCTGAGCGAGTATAAAAAAGGCCCCTGATCGAGTTTAACAATGGCCCCTAATCGAGTATAACAAAGTCCCCTGGTCGAGTATAACAAAGCCCCACTCATCGAGTATAACAAAGCCCCACTTATCTTAAATAACAAAGTCCCCTGATCGAGTATAGCAAAGCCCCCTGATCAAGTATAACAAAGCCCTCTGATCGAATATAACAAAGACCCCCTTATCGAGAATAACAAAGTCCCCTGATCGAGTATAACAAACCCCCTTGATCAAGTATAACAAAGGCTCCAAATCGAGTATAACAAAGTCCCAGGTCGAGTATAACAAAGTCCCCTGATCGAGTATAACAAAGGCCCCTGATCGAGTATAACAAAGGCCCCTGATCGAGTATAACAAAGTCCACTGGTCGAGTATAACAAAGTCCCCTGAACGAGTAGCAGGCCCTAGATCGAGTATAACAAAGTCCCCTGGTCGAGTATAACAAAGTCCCCTGAACGAGTATAACAAAGGCCCCTGATCGAGTATAACAAAGGACCCTAAAAGTTTATAACAATGCGCCCTGATCGAGTATAACAAAGCCCGCTCATCGAGTATAACAAAGTCCCCTGATCGAGTATAACAAATTCTCCTGATCGAGTATAACAAATTCTCCTGATCGACTATAACAAAGTCCCCTGATCGAGTATAACAAAGTCCCCTGATCGAGTACAACAAAGTCCCCTCATCGAGTATAACAAAGTCCCCTCATCGAGTATAACAAAGTCCCCTGATCGAGTATAACAAAGTCCCCTGATCAAGTATAACAAAGGCCCTAGATCGAGTATAACAAAGTCCCCTGGTCGAGTATAACAAAGTCCCCTGAACGAGTATAACAAAGACCCCTGATCGAGTATAACAAAGGACCCTAAAAGTCTATAACAATATCCCCTGATCGAGTATAACAAAGGAACCTAAAAGTCTATAACAATGTCCCCTGATCGAGTATAACAAAGCCCGCTCATCGAGTATAACAAAGTCCCCTGATCGAGGATAACAAAGTCCTTGATCGAGTATAACAAAGTCCCCTGATCGAGTATAACAAATTCTCTTGATCGAGTATAACAAAGTCCCCTGATCGAGTATAACAAAGGCCTCTGATCGAGTATAACAAAGGCCCCTCATCGAGTATAACAAAGTCCCCTGATCGAGTATAACAAAGTCCCCTGATCGAGTATAACAAAGTCCCCTGATCGAGTATAACAAAGTCTCCTTATTGAGTATAACAAAGTTCCCTGATCGAGTATAACAAAGCCCCCTGATCGAATATAACAAAGTCCCTGATCTTTATAACAAATTCGCCTTATCGAGTATAACAAAGGTCCCTCAACGAGTTTAACAAAGGCCCCTGATCGAGGATAACAAAGTCCCGTGGTCGATTATAATAAATGCCCCTCATCGAGTTTAACAAAGGCCCCTCATCGAGTATAACAAAGTCCCCTGGTCGAGTATAACAAACTCCCTTGTCGAGTATAACAAAGTCCCATGATCGAGTATAACAAAGTCCCCTTAATGATTATAACAAAGGCCCCCTGATCAAGTATACCAAAGCTCCCTGATCGAGTATAACAAAGTCCCTTTATCAAGTATAACAAAGTTTCCTGATCGAGTATAACAAAGGCCCATGATCGTGTATAACAAAATTTCCCTGATCGAGTATAATAGAGGCCCCTGATCGAGTTTAACAAAGGCCCCTGAACGAGTATAACAAAGCACCCTGATCGAGTATAACAAAGTCCCCTGGTCGAGTATAACAAAGACGCCTGAACGAGTATAACAAAGGCCCCTGATCGAGTATAACAAAGTTCCCTGATCGTGTATAACAAAGCCCCCTGATCGAGTATAATAAAGCCCCCCTTATCTTGAATAACAAAGACCCCTGATCGAGTATAACAAAGCCCCCTTGATCAAGTATAACAAAGTCCACTGATCGAGTATAACAGAGCCCCCTGATCAAGCATAACAAAGGCTCCAAATCGAGTATAACAAAGTCCCAGGTCGAGTATAACAAAGTTCCCTGATCGAGTATAACAAAGGCCCCTGATCGAGTATAACAAAGGCCCCTGATCGAGTATAACAAAGTCCCCTGATCGAGTATACAAAGCCCCCTCATCGAGTAAAACAAAGTCCCCTGATCCAGTATAACAAAGTCCCCTGGTCGAGTATAACAAAGTCCCCTGAACGAGTATAACAAAGGCCCCTGATCAAGTATAACAAAGGATCCTAAAAGTCTATAACAATGTCCCCTGATCGAGTATAACAAAGCCCGCTCATCGAGTATAACAAAGTCCCCTGATCGAAGATAACAAAGTCCTCGATCGAGTATAACAAAGTCCCCTGATCGAGCATAACAAATTCTCCTGATCGAGTATAACAAAGTACCCTGATCGAGTATAACAAAGTCCCCTGATCGAGTATAACAAAGTCCCCTGATCGAGTATAACAAAGTCCCCTGATCGAGTATAACAAAGTCCCTGATCAAGCATAACAAAGGCCCTAGATCGAGTATAAACAAAACCTTTGCTGAGTATAACAAAGATGCCTAAAGAGTTTAACAAAGGCCCCTGGATCGTAGTATATAACAAAGTTCCCTGATCAGGCATAACAAAGCTTCTGATCGAGTATAACAAAGCCCTGATTTAGGAGTATAACAAAGTCCCTTATCGAGAATAACAAAGTCCCTGATCGAGCATAACAAAGCCCACCTGATCAAGTATAACAAAGGCCCTGATCGAGGCACAAAGTCCCTGGTCGAATATTATAAATAAAGTCCCCGGATCGAGTATAAATAAAGGACCTGATCGAGTATAACAAAGTTCTGATCGAGTATAATAAAGCCCTGATCGAGTATATAACAAAGTCCCTTTATCGAGAATAAGCAAAGTCTCCTGATCGAGTATAACAAAGCCCCCTGATCAAGTATAACAAAGGCTCCAGATCGAGTATAACAAAATCCTCTGGTCGAGTATAACAAAGTCCCTTCAACGATTATAACAAAGGCCCCTGATCGAGTTTAACAATGTTCCCTGATCGATTATAACAAAGCCCCCTGATCGAGTATAACTAAGTCCCCCTTATCGAGAATAACAAAGTCTACTGATCGAGTATAACAAAGCCCCCTAATCAAGTATAACAAAGGCTCCAAATCGAGTATAACAAAGTCCCAGGTCGAGTATAACAAAGTCCCCTGATCGAGTATAACAAAGGCCCCTGATCGAGTATAACAAAGGCCCCTGATCGAGTATAACAAAGTCCCTTGATCGAGTATAACAAGCCCCCTCATCGAGTAAAACAAATTCCCCTGATCCGGTATAACAAAGTCCCCTCACCGAGTATAATAAAGTTCCCTGATCGAGGATAACAAAGCCCCCTCATAGAGTATAACAAAGTCCTCTGATCGATTATATCAAAGTCCCCTGATCGGGTATAACAAAGGCCCCTGATCGAGTATAACAAAGGCCCCTCATCGAGTATAACAAAGTCCCATGATCGTGTATAAAAAAGTCCCCTCATCGAATATAACAAAGTCCCCTGATCGAGTATAACAAATTCCCCTGATCGAGTAGAACAAAGTCCCCTCATCGAGTATAACAAAGGCCCCTCATCGAGTATAACAAAGTCCCATGATCGAGAATAACAAAGTCCCTCATCGAATATAACAAAGTCCCCTGATCGAGTATAACAAAGTCACTTGTTCGAGTATAACAAGGTCCCCTGTTCGAGTCTAACATAGTCCCCTAAACGATTATAACAAAGGCCCGTCATCGAGTATAACAAAGCCCCCTGATCGAATATAACAAAAGTGCCTGAACCAGTATAACAAAGGCCCCTGATCGAGTATAACAGGGTTCCCTGATCGAGTATAACAAAGCCCCCTAATTGAGTAGAACAAAGTCCCCCTTATCAAGAATAACAATGTTCCCTGATCGAGTATAACAAAGCCCCTTGATGAAGTATAACAAAGGCCCCTGATCGAGTATAACAAAGTCCCCTGGTCGAGTATAACAAAGTCCCCTGATCGAGTATAACAAAGGCCCCCTTATCGAGAATAACTAAGTCCCCTGATCGAGTATAACCAAGCCCCCTAATCAAGTATAACAAAGGCTCCAGATCGAGTATAACAAAATCCCCTGGTCGAGTATAACAAATTCCCCTGAACGAGTATA
>NW_024752174.1:0-5296 GCF_018991925.1 Homarus americanus
TATATATATGTATGTATGTATGTATGTATGTATGTATGTATGTATAGCATGTATGTATGTGTATGTATGTATGTAATAGCATGTATGTATGTATGTATGTATATATATATATATATATATATATATATATATATATATATATATATATATATATATATATATATATATATATATATATATGCGCCGGTTAACGTCCTAGATACATTCTTGGAAACGTGACGTTAACCGAAATGAACGTTGTCCGATCATCACATAAACTTTTATTTATACTTGTACTTAAGTGTATGTGGAATACTATATAAGTATATACAGTTTACACTTTTACTCTTAAATCACTACTGTAATGTAATACAGGTGTTTAATTTTTATATCTTGTGCAAAATACATGACATTTATATTAAAATTATTCACTGTTTTACAAGGATTCCAGCAACGCCGGGCACATGGGGGAGAGAGAGGGTAGCAAGCGAGCGAGGGGGCGTGGGGGGAGGGGAGGTAGCACATTTGACAGTTGGCACCGGCCCAAGGTCTAACGCGTGTACCTGTATATTTATCAGTTCTTAAGTGACTAAGCTTCTCTCTTATAAAAAGCCAGTGACATGACCTGGGTGAATATAATTAACATTGTGGAATTCTTGTAAGATCCTGATTAATTTGAATACAAACATGCTATAATTCGCACTAGACATAACAATTTTAGTACCGTAATCAAATTAGTACATGTGCACTACAGCTTTGCACTAAGGTCATTTATTTCTTTTACATTTCTTTTAGTATGGTGTGTGCATGTAAATGGATGAAAATAAATGAAGAGATTTATGTAAGTCTACCCAAAAATATAGTTGAAAAACTTTTTATAAAATGTACTACAGTATTGTACACTAATGCACTACATTTTTTATATCTTGAGCAAAATATATGATGCTTATATTCAAATTAATCTCTGTCTTGCAAGGATTTCAGCAATGCAAATTATATTATCCTAACTTTAGTCTGAGATATTATATAAAATGAACATAAAGAAATCACCAAACTTTTGTCTGGGAGGGAGGGGGCGGGAGGTGAGGTGACAGAATGTCTGGTGTTTGTTTGTTTATTTATTTGAGATAAGATTTGACAGTTGGCGCTGAAGGCCTGCCTGCGTGTTTATTTATCATTACTTAAGAGTGACTAAGCTCTTCTCATAATTTGCCACCCAAACGACCTGGGTGAATATAACTTACATTGGAGGGATTCTTGTAAGATAGTAATTTATTTGAATACCTGTATAAACAAGCTATATTTGCAATAGACATAACAATTTTAGTACCGTAATCATTAAATACATGTACAATACAGGTTTGCACTTAGCTCCATTGTTACTATACAATATTGACTAAATTCACTAGATAACGTACGCCTAGCAGCACAATCTATAAGAATACGCGATGCATACGTGACTGTGCCCGCTCTAGGGCCATTTAGGTTCGCTAGGTCCCATTATTTGAATTTTTTTTTTCAATTTAAATTTTAATTGTTTATTCCTTGATAGAGGAAGCGGGATCCTAGTGCTGTCACTTGGTACCCTTGTACCATAACATCAGAAGCAACTGGCCAGTGTCACAAGTATATACAGTACAGTACAGTCATCCCTTGGTTATAGTGCATAATTGGGACCCCGCCGATAACGAAAGTACAGAACCTATGGGATTTATTCTAATTGGTTCAGGCACCCAAGACCCAACCCCAAGTTTCCCATTTTATGAACATTTATACCCACTAAATATATATATATAATGTTATGGTAAATATCATAAACACACATAGGCATGGTTAGGTTTATTACAAAGTGATGAAAAGGGTACGCTTAATACTGTAGTCCACAAAACATGTAGCTATGCTTTTTTTATTTGGACCCCATCATACGAGTCCGTTTTCTCTCACATCAGGACGCCTGAGTCCTCCGTTTTCTCTCATAATCTTAGAGTGCACCAGAGACTTCACTATACTTAGAAATGCCACAGAATTTGAAATTGCAACCCCAATTGCAACTGGGGTTGCAATTGTTGAGGCAACTAGATATGTCTGATTACAGCAAATGTGTTATTGTCAATTTGTAGGTGAAAGATTTTATCCTCAATAGATGTAGGTTAACATTATACTTGAAGGCAAATGTTTAAAAATAGCCTAAGATAGGAAGCATATTCCTTTAACACATATCTGGCCAGTATGGGGAGGATCATCGTGTCTCCCTCAGGGGGTCGCGGATTGGTGGTCCAGCAGGCGTCACGATTTTTTTAGGGGGAGGGGGGGGGGGCGGCACGGACGTACAGTTGTACCCCACTTAACGCGGTCAATTGAACCCAGAGGGTCCCGCGTTAAGTGAAATCCGCGTTAAGTGAACAACAGAACATATGGGATTAATTCCAATAGAAACCGGCCCGACCCCCAAACTCCACTTTTTGAAGGCACATACCTATGTTGTAGTAAAAATAACATCTTAATTTTATGATGGTACATGCACACAATTAATACTTAAGAGAAATAGAGAAATACAGTCGCCAAGTTAATGTCCATTCAAATAATGGACTCAACTCCCTTCCCCTCTCACACTACACAGCCGGCTAACAGATGGTCGGTCGGTCCCTCCCTCCGCCCCCCACCCCCCACCAACCGTCCCAAGGAGATGTGTGGGATAACCTCAAACTAAAGTTAGGAAAATATAATTGACATTGCTGGATTCCTTGTAAGACCAGGAATATTTTGAATATAAATGTCATATATTTTGCACAAAAGATAACATAGTTACCTAGAGAAAAAATTTTATCTAAAAATTGTAAGTTTAAAGCAAAATATATGATGTTTATATTCAAAATGATCACCAAATTATAAGAATTCCAGCAATGTAAATTATATTCTGACCGGGTAATTTGTATGAATTTTATGAGCTAAAACAAATATCTTCAGTTAATAATAAAAAAATAATCTTCACGACACTATCTGTCAATCAAAGTACCCCACCTTGCCTCCCCCCCTCTTCCAACCGCGCGGTCAGTCCCAACCCTTCCCCCCACCCCCCACCAATCCTCCCTTCCAGAGTTTTTAACATTTAGTATTAAATAATACCTCAGATTAAAGTTAGGATAATATAATTGACATTGCTGGATTCCTTGTAAGACCAGGAATATTTTGAATATAAATGTCATATATTTTGCACAAAAGATAACATAGTTACCTGGAGAAAAATTTTTATCTAAAAATTGTATGTTTAATGCAAAATATATGATGTTTATATTCAAAATGATCACCAAATTATAAGAATTCCAGCAATGTAAATTATATTCTGACCGGGTAATTTGTATGAATTTTATGAGCTAAAACAAATATCTTCAGTTAATAAAAAAAAATAATAATTCTTCACAGGGTAACAGATGGTCGGTCGGTCCCTCCCTCCCCCCCACCAACCGTCCCAAGGAGATGTGTGGGATAACCACTAAATTTTAATAAATAATACCTCAAACTAAAGTTAGGATAATATAATTGACATTGCTGGATTCCTTGTAAGACCAGGAATATTTTGAATATAAATGTCATATATTTTGCAAAAAAGATACCATAGTTACCTAGAGAAAAATTTTTATCTAAAAATTGTAAGTTTAAAGCAAAATATATGATGTTTATATTCAAAATGATCACCAAATTATAAGAATTCCAGCAATGTAAATTATATTCTGGCCTGGTAATTTGTATGAATTTTATGAGCTAAAACAGGCAGTCAGGCAGGGTGGCGGGTGGGGCAAATCTAAAAATAGCGTCTCGGACACTCACCGCGTATATGTGGAAAAAATCCGCGTTAAGTGAAAGTTCAGCTTTGGCAAGGCACCGCGTATATGCGAAAACGCGTTAAGTGAAACCGCGTTAGGCGGGGTAAAACTGTATATGCGATCGGACGTTGTTCAGTCGGACGTTAACCGGGGCATGACTGTACGTATGTATGTATGTATATATATGTATGTATATATATGGATATATGGATATATATATATATATATATATATATATATATATATATATATATATATATATATATATATATATATATATATATATATATATATATATATATATATATATATATATATATATATATAGTTAAAAAGATTCTTACCTGTCTGGCCTAAGTAAAATATATATTACATTCCTTGCAAGGAACTTTATAAATGCAAAACTAATTGTGTTGTTGGGGAGTTTGATTAACATTTATTTAACAGTGCATGAATTAAACAACACAAATACAGTGTTAGGATAGGCCAGGAATCCAATGCTCTGTTTGTTCATTTGAGGGATAACAAGCATTGCATTGACTGGGATAATGCCTGCTCAATATTACCATGTAATTCAATTGATAGTAGGAACATCATAGAATCTAGTCTTATTAAACATACCGAAGCATTCAACATGAATTTGAGTAACTGCATGTACAAGCTGGACAATTTTGTAATTAAGAAGATTTGTGATCAGGTGAGAAGGCCGGGTCACCTGACCATCTGACCTGACCACCAACCGTTGTGTGCTATTTAAAGATTAGTAGGGTCATTACCTAATACCTGACCATTGTGGACCTGGTCTCACCCTCCTCTGTATATATACACCTTGATTTGTATTACTCTCTCTAGTCTGTACTCACCCCTGAAGATGTGAATTACACGAAAGCGCTTGGGAACTTCGTGTTTTCTTCTTTCCTTGTGGTTATCAGCATATACCTAGATCACGCGCACCTACAGTTATTTACTTGCATATATGTGTGTGTGTGTGTGAGTGATATTTGAAGTTATTACACACACACACACACACATATATATATATATATATATATATATATATATATATATATATATATATATATATATATATATATATATATATATATATATATATATATATATATATTTATATATACATATATATACATCCATATATATATACATACATACATACATACATACTTGTCAACCGTCAGTGAAACAAGACGTGCCCCGAAGGCGCTCCCGGTTTTAGCAGCCAGGCCGAGTCTGTTTGGCCCTGCCCACTCCCCCTACTATACCCCAACGCCCTACCAGCCTTACTACACCGGGATCTATTCAGCAAAACATTCTAGTGATCAGTGAACGATTGATTACGGAGCAGTGTTCCTATAGTGCACTTAAGGAACATTCTCAGCAAAGCATTCAAGTCATCAGTGCAATAAGTGATTATCATACAGTGCTCGATAGTGCACCCCAAGGAAAAGTCAGACAGTGGGCACTTTATCGGTCAC
>NW_024752175.1:0-14531 GCF_018991925.1 Homarus americanus
AGTGAAATCACCGGGGGTGTGAGAGCTGGGCACCCCTTCATTGACATGACCCAGGATGAGGGCCAGGCACCCTTTCAGTGACATGATCCAGGGTGTTAGGACCAGGCTCATTCAGTGCCAAGATCGGGTGTGAGGGCCGGGCACCCCATCAACCATAACCCCGGGGTGTGAGGGCCGGGAACCGCTGCAACCCATGACCCAGTGTGAGGGCCAGGCACCCTTTAGTGACATGACCCGGGGCGTGAGGCCGGGCACCCCTCAGACACCATGACCCGGGGTTTGAGGGCCGGGGACCCTTTCAGTGCCATGAATCGGGTGTGAGCCAGGCATCCTTCATCACCATGACCCGGGGTGTGAGGCCAGGCACCCTGCAGTGCCATGACCCAGGATGTGAGGCCAGGCACCCCTGCAGCACCATGACCCGGTGTGAGGCCAGGAACCGTTTCAACCCCATGACCCGTGGTGTGAGGGCTGGGCACCCCTTTGGGTCCATGACCCGGGGTGTGAGGCCGTGCACCACTTCAGTGCCATACCCGGGGGTGTAGGGGCCGGGCACCTTCAGTGTCATGAACCGGGGTGTGAGGGCCCGGCACCCTTTCAGTGCCATGAGAGCAGGGTGTGAGATCCGGGCACCTACAGTGCTGCGAACCGGGGGTGTGGTCAGGCACCTTCACATGACCCGGGGAGTGAGGGTTTGGCACCACTTCAGTGAAATGAATCAGGGGTGTGAGGCCAGGCACCCCTTCAACACCATGACCCAGAGTGTTAGGGCCGGGCTCGGTTCAGTGCCAGAATCGGGGTGTCGGGCACCCCATCAACACCATGACCCGGGGTGTGATGGCCAACCACTTCAACCCCATGACCCGGGGTGTGAGGGCCAGGCACCCTCAGGCACCATGACCCGGGGTGTGAGGGCCAGGCACCCCTTCAGTGCCATGAATCGGGGTGTGAAAGCCGGGCACCCCTTCAGCACCATGACCCGGAGTGTGATGTCAGGCATCCCATCAGTGCCATGACCCGGGGTGTGAGGCCGGGCACCCCAGTGGTGACATGAACCGGGGTGTGAGGGCCGGGCACCTCCGCACCATGACCCGGGGTGTGAGGCCGGGAATCGCTTCCTCCATGATCCGTGGTGTGAGGCCAGGCACCCCAGGTCCATGACCCGGGGTTGAGGCCGGGCACTTCAGTGTCATGAAGCAGGGCGTGAGGCCAGGCTTCAGTGCCGTGAATCGGTGTGTAAGCCGGGCACCCTTTCAGTGCGATGAAAAGGGGTGTGAAGGCGGGCTCCCCTACAGTGCTGCGAACCGGGGTGTGAAGGCCGGGCACCCCTTCACATGACCCGGGGTGAGGGCCGGGAACCGCCAATCCCATGACCCGTGGTGTGAGGCCGGGCACCCTTTGAGTCCATGACCCTGGGTGTGAGCCGTGCACCTTCAGTGTCATGAAGCAGGGTGTGAGGCCAGGCACCCTTTCAGTGCGATGAAACGGTGGGAAGGCCAGGCACCCCTACAGTGCTGCGAACCGGGGTGTGAGGCCGGGCACCCTTCATGACCCGGGGTGTGAGGTCAGGCACCCCTTCAGTCCCATGAATCAGGGGTGTGAGGGCCAGGCACCCCTTCAGTGCCATGAATAGGGTGTGAGGGCCGGGCACCCTTCAGTGACATGACCCGGGGCGTCAGGGCCGGGCAACCCTTTGGGTCCATGACACGGGGTGTGAGGGCCGTGCCTTGAGTCCATGACCCGGGGTGTGGGGTGAACCCCTCAGTGACATGACCCGGGGTGTGAGGCACCCTTGTGACATGACCCGGTGTGAGGGCCGGGCACCCTCCAGCACCATGACCCGGAGTGTGGGCATCACCCCTTCAGTGCCATGAACGGGGTGTGGTGCCAGGCACCTTTAGTGACTGACCCGGGGGTGTGGGGCGGGCACCCATCCAGCACCATGACCCGGGTGTGAGGGCCGGGAACCCTTCAACCCCATGACCCGATGGGGTGAGGCAGCGCCCCAGGTCCATTACCGGGTGTGAGGCCGCACCCTTCAGTGCCATGACCGGGGTGTGAGGCGGGCACCTTCAGTGTCATGAACCGGGGTGTGAGGGCTGGGCAACCCTTCAGTGAGATGACCCGGGGCGTCAGGGCCGGGCAACCCTTCAGTGCCATGAGCCGGGTGTGAGGGCCAGGCACCTCTTAGTGCCATGGGAAGCGGTGTGAGGCCAGGCACCCCTACAGAGCTATGAACCAGAGTGTGAGGGCCGAGCACCCCTTCACATGACACAGGGTGTGAGGGCCAGGCACCTCTTCAGTGCCATGAATCAGGGTGTGAGCCAGGCACCCTTCAGTGACATGACCCGGGGTGTGGGCCGGGTACCCATCCAGCACCATGACCCGGGGTGTGAGGGCCGGGAACGCTTGGCAGCATGACCGTGGGGTGAGGGCCAACTCCTTTAGGTCCATGACCGGGGTGTGAGGCCTGCACCCCTTCAGTGCCATGACCCGGGGTGTGAGGGCCGGGCACCCCTTCAGTGTCATGAACCGGGGTGTGAGGCTGGGCAACCCTTCAGTGACATGACCCTGGGCGTAGGGTGAGGTTCGGCACACCTCAGTGCATGACCGGGGTGTGGGCAAGGGGAACCCTTCACTCCATGATCCGTGGTGTGAGGGCTGGCACCTCCAGGTCCATGACCCGGGTTTGAGGGCCAGGCACCCCTTCAGTGTCATGAAACGGGGTGTGAGGGCCGGGCACCCTTCAGTGCCGTGAATCGGGTGTGAAAGCCAGGCACCCTTCAAAGCGATGAAAAGGTGTGAAGGCTGGCCCCTCCAGTGCTGCGAACAGGTGTAGGCCAGCACCCCTTCACATGACCCGGGGTGAGGGCCGGGAACCGCTTCAATCCCATGACCCGTGTGTGAGGGCCGGGCACCCCTTTAGGTCCATGACCCTGGGTGTGAGGGCCGTGCACCCCTTCACGTCATGTAACGGGGTGTGAGGGCCGGCACCTTTCAAGGAGCGAAACGGGGTGGAAGGCGCACCCTACAGTGCTGCGAACCGGGGTGTGAAGGCCGGGCACCCTCACATGACCCGGGGTGAGGGTCGGGCACCCTTCAGTCCCATGAATCAGGATGTGAGCCGGGCACCCCTACAGTGCTGCAGAACCGTGTGAGGGCTGGCACCCCTTCAGTGCCATGAATAAGGTGTGAGGTCGGGCACCCCTTCAGTGCCATGAATAGGGTTCGTCAGGCCAGGCAACCTTAGGTCCATGACCAGGAGTGTGAGGGCCATGCACCCCTTTAGTTCCATGACCCGGAGGTGTGAGGGCGTGAACCCCAGTGACATGACCTGGGGTGTGAGGGCTGGGCACTTTAGTGACATGACCTGGGGTGTGAGGGCTGGGCACCCTCCAGCACCATGACCCGGAGTGTGAGGGCTGGGCACCTTCAGTGCCATGAACCGGGGTGAGGCAGGCACCTTCAGTGACATGACCAGGGAGGCCGACCCATCAGCACCATGACCCGTGAGCGAAACCGCCTCAACCCCATGACCAGTAGGGTGAGGGCTGGCACCCCTTTAGGTCCATGACCGGGGTGTGAGGGCTGCACCCCCTTCAGTGCCATGACCCGGGGTGTGAGGGCCAGGCACCCTTCAGTGTCATGAACTGGGGTGTAAGGGCTGGCAACCCTTCAGTGACATGACCTGGGCGTCAGGGCAGGGCAACCCTTCAGTGCCATGAGCCGGGGTGGAGGGCCGGCACCCTTAGTGCCAAGAACAGGGTGTGAGGGCCAGGCACCCCACAGAGCTATGAACCAGAGAGGAGGGCCGGCACCCCTTCACATGACACGGGGGTGTGAGGGCTGGCACCCCTTCAGAGCTATGACCCAGGTGTGAGGCGGGCATTTTTCATTGATATGAACCGGGTGTGTGGGCCGGGCACCCCTTCAATGCTATGCGACCCGGGGGTGAGGCCGGGCACTCGTTTAGCTCTATGACCAGGGGTGTGAGGCCAGGCATACCTTCAGTGCCATGACCCCGGGTGAGGGGCCGGTCACTCCTTCAGTGCCATGACGGGTGTGAGCGCCGGTCACTCCTTTCAGTGCCACCAGACCCGGGTGAGGGCCGGGCACTCGTTTAGCTCTATGACCAGGGGTGTGAGGGCCGGGCATACCTTCAGTGCCAGCGGCCAGGGGTGTGACGGCCGAGCACCGCTTCAGTGCAATGACCCGGTGTGTTAGGCCGGGCACCCTTCAGTGATGGGCGACCCTGGCCATTGCAGACACCCCTTTAGTGCCATGAGCGCGGGTGAGGGCCGGCACCCTATGCCATGAACGGGTGGAGGCCGGCACCCCGACAGAGCTATGAACCGTGTGAGGACCAGAACCTATCAGTGCCATGACCCGGTGAGGGCCGGGCACCCTTAGGTCCATGACCGGAGTGAGGGCCGGCGACCCGGGTGGAGGGCCGGGCACCCCTTTAGTGACATGACCTGGGTGTGAGGCCGGGCACCCTCCAGCACCATGACCCGGAGGTGAGGGCCGACACCCCTTCAGTGCCATGAACTGGGTGTGAGGGCCGGCACCCCTTCAGTGACATGACCCGGGTGAGGCCGGGCACCCTCCAGCACTATGACCCGGGGTGTGAGGGTCGGGGAACCGCTTCAACCCCATGACCTGTAGGTGAGGGCCGGGCACCCCTTAGGGTCCATGACCATGGGGTGCGAGGGCCGCCAGACTTCTTCAGTGCCATGACCTGGGTGTGAGGGCTGGCACCTTCAGTGTCATTGAACTGTGGAAGGCCGGGCACCCCTACAGTGCTGTGGAACTGGGGTTTGAGGACCAGGAACTGCTTCAACCCCATGACCTGGAGTGTGAGGGCCGGGCACCCCTTCAGTGCCATGAACAGGGGTGTGAGGGCCGGGCACCGCTTTAGTGACATGACCCGGGGTGTGAGGGCCGGGCACCCCTTCAGGACCATGACCCAGGGTGTGAGGACCGGGCACCCCTTCAATGTCGTGAACCGGGGGGTGACGGCCGGGCACCCCTTCAGTGCCATGAACAGGGGTGTGAGGGCCGGGCACCCCTTTAGTGACTTGACCCGGGGTGTGAGGGCCGGGCACCCCTTCAGGACCATGACCCAGGGTGTGAGGACCGGGCACCCCTTCAGTGTGGTGAACCGGGGTGTGACGGCCGGGCACCCCTTCAGTGCCATGAACAGGGGTGTGAAGACCGGGCACCCCTTCAGTGCCATGACCCTGGGTGTGAGGGCCGGTTTCCCTTCAGTGCCATGAATCGGTGTGTGATGGCCGGGCACCCCTTCAGTGCCATGACCCGGGGTGTGAGGGCCGGGCACCCCTTCAGTGACATGACCCGGGGTGTGAGGGCCGGGCACCCCTCCAGCACCATGACCCGGGGTGTGAGGGCCGGGAACCATTTCAACCCCATGACCCGTGGTGTCAGGGCCAGGCACCCCTTTAGGTCCATGACCCGGGGTGTGAGGGCTGTGCACCCTTTTAGTGCCACGACCCGGGGTGTGAGGGCCGGGCACCCCTTCAGTGTCATGAAACGGGGTGTGAGGGTCCGGCTCCCATTCCGTATGATGAAACGGGGTGTGAAGGCAGGGCACCCCTACAGTGCTGCGAACCGGGGTGTGAGGGCCAGTCACCCCTTCACATGACCCGGGGTGTGAGGGTCGGGCACCCCTTCAGTGCCATGAATCGGGGTGTGAGGGTCGGGCACCCCCTTCAGCACCATGACCCGGGGTGTCAAGGCTGGGCTCGATTTCAGTGCCATGAATCGCGGTGTGAAGGCCGGGCACCCCTACAGTGCTGTGAACCGGGGTGTGAGGGCCGGGCACCCCTTCGGTGCCATGAATAGGGGTGTGAGGGCCGGGCACCCCTTCAGGTGCATGACCCGGGGTGTGAGGGCCATGCACCCCTTTAGGTCCAATACCCGGTGTGTGAGGGCCGTGAACCCCTGCAGTGACATGAACCGGGGTGTGAGGGCCGGGCACCCCTTAAGTGCCATGAAACGGGGTGTGAGGCCCGGGCATACCGACAGAGCTATGAACCGGGTTGTGAGGGCCGGGCACCTATTCAGTGCCATGACCAGGGATGTGAGGGCCGTGAATCCCTTCAGTGACATGACCCGGGGTGTGAGTGCCGGGCACCCCTTAATTGCCGTGAAACGGGGTGTGAGGCCCGGGCACCCCGACAGAGCTATGAACCGGGGTGTGAGGGCCGTGCACCTATTCAGTGCCATGAGCCGGGGTGTGAGGGCCGGGCACCCTTTCAGTGCTATGAATCGGGGTGTGATGGCCGGGCACCCCATCAGCTCCATGACCCGTGGTGTGAGGACCGGGAACAGCTTCAACCCCATGACCCAGGGTGTGAAGGCCGGGCATTCAGTGACATGACCCGGGGTGTGAAGGCCGGGCACCCCTTCATTGTCATGAACCGGGGTATGACGGCCGGGCACCCTCTCAGTGCCATGAACCGGGGTGTGAGGGCCAAGCACCCCTTCACATGACCCGGGGTGTAAGGGCCGGGCACCCCTTCAGTGACATGACTGGTGGAGGGCTGGGCACCCCTCCAGCACTGTGACCCGGGGTGAGGGCTGGGAACCACTAACCCCATGACCTGGGGTGAGGGCTGCCAACCCTTTTAGGTCCATGACCCGGGTGTGAGGACTGTGCACCCTTCAGTGCCATGACCCGGGTTGTGAGGGCCGGGCACCTCTTCAGTGTCATGAACCGGGGTGTGAGGCCGGGCACCCTTTCAGTGCGATGAAATGGGGTGTGAGGGCCGGGCACCCTATAGTGTTGGGAACCAGGGTGTGAGGGCCTGGCACCCTTCACATGACCCTGGGTGTAGGTCGGGCACCCTTCAGAGAAGGGAATCTGTGAGGGCTGGCACCCTTCAGCACCATGACCCGGAGCGTTAGGGCAGGGCCTGAATTCAGTGCAAGAATCTGGTGTGAGGTCCGGGCATCCTTAGTGACATGACCTGGGGTGAGGGCCGACACCCTTTTCAGTGACATGACCCGGGTGTGAGGTTCTGGGCACACCTCCAGCACCATGATCCGGGGTGTGGAGGTTTGGGCACACCTTCAGTGCCATGACCCGGGGTGTGAGGGCCAGGCACCCTTCAGTGCCATGACCCGGGGTGAGGGCCGGCCCTCAGTGACATGACTTGGGGTGTGAGGGCCGGGCACCCTTTCAGTGACATGACCCGGGATGTGGGAGGCCGGGCACCCCTCCAGCACCATGACCTGGGGTGTGAGGGCCGGGAACCTTCACCCCCATGACCCGTGGTGTGAGGGCCGGGCACTTTTAGGGTCCATGACCCGGAGTGTGAGGGCTGTGCACCTCCAGCACCATGGCCTGGGTGTGAGGGTCGGGCACCCTTCAGTGTCATGAACCGGGGTGTGAGGGCTGGGCACCCTTTCAGTGCGATGAAACGGGTGTGAGGCCGGGCTCTCTACAGTGCATGAACCGGGGTGGAGGCGGCACCCTTCACATGACTCGGGGTGGGCGGGCACCCTTCAGTGCCATGAATCGGGGTGTGAGGGTCGGGCACCCCTTCACATAACACGGGGTGTGGAGGGCTGGGCACCTTTTCAGTGCCATGACCCGGGGTATGAGGGCCGGGCCTGATTTCATTGCCATGACCCGGGGTGTAAGGGCCAGGCACCCCATTAGCACCATGACCCGGGGTGTGAGGGCGGAGCACCCCTTCAGTACCATGACCCGGGGTGTGAGGGCCAGGCACCCCTTCAGTGCCATGACCAGGAGTGTGACAGCTGGGCACCCCTTCAGTGACATGACACAGGGTGTGAGGGCCGGGCACCCTTTTAATTACATGACCCGGGGTGTGAGGGCCGGGCACCCCTTCAGCACCATGACCCGGAGTGTGAGGGCCGGGCACACCTTCAGTGCTATGACCCGGGGTGTGAGGGCCGGGCACCCCTTCAGCACCATGACCCAGGGTGTTAGGGCCGGGCTCGATTTCAGTGCCAAGAATCGGGGTGTGAGGGTCGGGCACCCCATCAGCATCATGACCCGGGGTGTGAGGGCAGGGAACCGCTTCAGCCCCATGATCCGGGGTGTGAGGGCCGGGCACCCCTTTAATGACATGAACCGGGGTGTGAGGGCCAGGCACCCCTTCACTGCCATGACCCTGGGTGTGAGGGCCGTTCACCCTTCCGACACCATGACCCTGGGTTTGAGGGCCGGGCACCCTTTCAGTGCCATGAATCGGGGTGTAAAAGCCAGGCACCCCTTCAGCACCATGACCCGGAGTGTGAGGGACAGGCACCCCTTCAGTGCCATGACCCGGGGTGTGACGGCCGGGCACCCCTCCAGCACCATGACCCGGGGTGTGAGGGCCGGGAACCGCTTCAACCCCATGACCCATTGTGTGAGGGCCGGGCACCTCTTCAGTGCCATGACCCGGGGTGTGAGGGTCGGGCACCCCTTCAGTGTCATAAACCGGAGTGTGAGGGCCAGGCACCCTTTCAGTGCCATGAAACGGGGTGTGAGGGCCGGGCACCCCTACAGTGCTGCAAACCGGGGTGTGAGGGCCGGGCACCCCTTCACATGACCCGGGGTGTGAGGGACAGGCACCCCTTCAGTGAAATGAATCGGGGTGTGAGGGCCGGGCACCCCTTCAGCACCATGACCCAGAGTGTTAGGGCCGGGCTCGATTTCAGTGCCAAGAATCAGGGTGTGAGGGTCGAGCACCCCTCCAGTGACATGACCTGGGATGTGAGGGTCACGCACCCATTCAGTGAAATGAATCGGGGTGTGAGGGCCGGGCACCCCTTCAGCACCATGACCCAGAGTGTTAGGGCAGGGCTCGATTTCAGTGCCAAGAATCGGAGTGTGAGGGCCGGGCACCCCATGAGCACCATGACCTGGCGTGTGATGGCCGGGAACAGCTTCAACCCCATGACCCGGGGTGTGAGGGCTGGCACCTCAGCCACCATAGACCCTGGGTGAGTGCCGGCACCCTTTCAGTGCTATGAATCGGGGTGGTGCTGGCACCCCTTCAGTGCCATGACCCGGGGTGTGAGGGCCGGGCACCCCTTCAGTGACATGACCTGGGGTGTGAGGGTCGGGCACCCTTTCAGTGACATGACCCGGGGTGTGAGGGGCACCCTTCAGTGACATGACCCGGGGAGGCCAGGCACTCTTTCCAGCACCAGTGACCCATGGTGAGGGCTAAACCCTTCAGTAACATGACCTGGGGTGTGGAGGCCGTGCACCCCTTCAGTGCCATGACCCGGGTGAGGGATGGGCATCCTCAATGTCATGAACCGGGGGTGGAGGGCGGGCACCCCACAGTGTTGCGAACCGGGTGAGGGGCGGGCACCACATGACCTGGGGTGTGAGGGCCGGAACCTCTTCAACCCTATGACCCATGGGTGAGGGCCGACACCCCATCAGTGCCATGACCCGGTGTGTGAGGGCTGGCACCCTTTCAGCACCATGACCCATAGTGCTAGGGCCGGGCCTGATTTCAGTGCCAAGAATCGGGGTGTGAGGGACGGGCACCCCATCAGCACCATGACCCGGGGTGTGATGGCCGGGAACCGCTCAACCCCATGACCCGTGGTGTGAGGGCTGGCACCTTTCAGTGCCGACCCGGGGTGTGAGGGCCGGGCACCCTGGCAGTGAACTGGAGTGTGAGGGCCGGGCACCTTAGTGCCATGAATGGTAGGAGGGCTGGGCACCCCACAGTGCTGCAAACCGTGTGAGGGCTGGGCACCCCTTCACATGACCTGTATGGCCGGGAACCGCCTCCCCCATGACCTGTGGGGGAGGGCCGGGCACCCCTTCAGTGCCATGACCCGGGTGTGAGGGCCGGGCACCCTGCAGTGTCATGAACTGGAGTGTGAGGGCAGCTTAGTGCCATGAAACGGGGTGTGAGGGCTGGGCACCTCACAGTGTTGCAAACCGGGGTGTGAGGGCTGGCACCCTTACATGACCCGGGGTGTGGAGGTCAGGCACCCCTTCAGTGAAATGAATCGGGTGGAGGGCCGGGCACCCTCCAGCACCATGACCCGGTGTGAGAGCGGAAACCTCTTCAACCCCATGACCCGTGGTGAGGCGGGCACCCTAGGTCCATGACCCGGTGGGGCTGCACCCCTTCAGTGCCATGACCCGGGGTGTGAGGGATGGGCATCCTTTCAGTGTCATGAACTGTGAGGGCTGGGCACCTTTAGGTCCATGACCCGGGGTGTGGGGGCTGTGCACCCCTCCAGCACTATGACCCGGGTGTGAGCCGAAACCGCTTCAACCCCATGACCTGTGGTGAGGGCTGGCACCCTTTAGGTCCATGACCGGGGTGGGGCCGCACCCCTTCAGTGCCATGACCTGGGTGTGGAGGATGGGCATCCTTTCAGTGTCATGAACCGGGGTGAGGCCGGGCACTTTCAGTGCCATGAAACGGGGTGGAGGGCTGGCACCCCTACAGTGCTGCGGACCGGGTGAGGGCTGGCACCCTTCACATGACCTGTGAGGGTTGAACCACTTCAACCCCATGAACCATGGTGTGAGGGCCAGGCACCCCTTCAGTGCCATGACCCGGTGAGGGCTGGCACTCTTCAGCACCATGACCCATAGTGCTAGGGCCGGGCTCGATTTCAGTGCAGAATCAGGGTGTGAGGGCCGGCCTCCAGTGACATGGACCTGGGTGTGAGGGCCGGGCACCCTTCAGTGACATGACCCGTGTGAGGGCCGGGCACCCCATCAGCACCATGACCCGGGGTGTGATGGAACTGCCTAACCCCATGCCCCGGGTGTGAGGGCCAGGCATCCTTTAGTGACCCACCTGTGTGAGGCCCTGGCACTTTTAAGTGCGAATCGGGGTGTGAAAGCCGGGCACCCCTTCAGCACCATGACCCGGGGTGTGAGGCCAGGCACCCTTCAGTGCCATGACCCGGGTGGAGGGCTGGCACCTTCAGTGACATGACCTCGGGTGAGGCCGCACTTTCAGTGACATGACCCGGGGTGTGAGGGCTGGAACTGCTTAACCCCATGACCTGTGGGTGAGGGCCGGCACCCATTTAGGTCCATGACCGGGGTGTGAGGCCGCACTTTCAGTGCCATGACCCGGGACGTCAGGGCCGGGCAACCTTCAGTGCCATGAGCCGGGATGTGAGGGCCGCACCCTTAGTGCCATGGAAACGGTGAGGGCCGGGCACCCCTACAGAGCAATGAACCAGAGTGTGAGGGCCGGGCACCTTCACATGACGGGGTGTGAGGGCTGGCACCTTTCAGTGCCATGACCTGGGTATGAGCCGGGCACGCCTTCAGAGATATGACCCGTGTGAGGGCCGGGCATTTTTTCAGTGATATGACCCGGGGTGGGTGGGCCGAGCACCCCTTCAATGATATGACCCGGGGTGAGGCCGGCACTTGTTTAGCTTTATGACCAGGGGTGTGAGGGCTGGCACCCTTCCAGCACCATGACCGGAGTGTGAGGGCTGGCACCCTTCAGTGTCATGAACCGTGTGACGGCCGGGCACCCTTCAGTGCTATGAACAGGGGTGTGAGGGCCGGGCACCGCTTTAGTGACATGACCGGTGAAGGCTGGGCACCTTCCAGCACCATGACCGGAGTGTGAGGGCGGCACCCTTCAGTGTCATGAACCGTGATGGCCGGGCACCTTCCATGCCATGAACAGGGGTGTGAGGGCCGGGCACCGCTTTAGTGATACATGACCGGTGTGAGGCCGGAACCCTTCAGGACCGGGCACCCCTTCAGTGTCGTGAACCGGGGTGAGCGCCGGGCACTTCAGTGCCATAAACAGGGGTGTGAGGCTGGCACCCTTCAGTGCCATGACCTGGGGTGTGGGGCCGGGCTCCTTAGTGCGAATCGTGTGATGGCCGGGCACCCCTTCAGTGCCATGACCTGGGGTTTGAGGGCCGGGCATCCCGTCAGTGACATGACCGGGGTGTGAGGGCGGGCACCTCCAGCACCATGTCCCGGCGGTGAGGGCCTGGAACCGCCTAACCCTGTGACCTGTGGTGTGGGGCCAGTCACCCCTTTAGGTCCATGACCTGTGAGGCTGTGCACCCATTCAGTGCCATGACCCGGTGTGAGGGCCGGCACCCCTTCAGTGTCATGAAACGGGGTGTGAGGGCCGGGCACCCATTCAGTGCTGTGAACCGGGGAGGGCCTGGCACCCCTTCAGTGACATGACCTGGGGTGTGAGGGCTGGGCACCTCTTTATTGACATGACCCGGGGGTGTGAGGCCGGGCACTCTGTTTTGCTCTATGACCACGGGGTGTGAGGGCCGGCATACCTTCAGTGCCATGACCTGGGGTGTGAGGGCCTGTCACCTTCCAGTGCCATGACCTGGGTGTGAGGGCTGGTCCCTCCTTCAGTGCAGTGACCCGGGGGGTGAGGGCCGGGCACCTGTTTAGCTCTATGACCGGGGTGTGAGGGCCGGGCATGCCCTCAGTTCCATGGCCAGGGGTGTGACGGCCGAGCACCGCTTCAGTGCCATGACCTGGGGTGTGAGGCCGGGCACCCTTCAGTGACATGACCCAGGGCGCAGCCGGACACCCTTCAGTGCCATGGGCCGTGAGGGCTGGGCACCCCTTGCCATGAAATGTGGAGGCCCGGGCACCCTGACAGAGCTATGAACCGGGGTCAGGGCGAGCACCTATTCAGTGCTGCGACCCGGGGTGAGGGGCGGCACCCTTCAGTGCTATGAATCGGGGTGATAGCCGGGCACCCCTTCAGCTCCATGACCCGTGGTGGAGGACCGGAACTGCTTCAACCCCATTACCCGGGTGTGTGGCTGGCACCCCTTTAGGTCCATGACCCTGGGTGTGAGGCCGTGCACCCCTTCAGTGACATGACCTGGGGTGTGAGGAAGGCACCTTTCAGCCATGACCTGTGAGGCTGGGCACCTTTCAGTGCGCGAATCGGGGTGTGTGATGGCCGGGCACCCTTCAGCTCCATGACCCGTGGTGTGAGGACCAGGAACCGCTTCAACCCCATGACGCAGGGTGTGAGGTCCGGGCACCCTTAGGTCCATGACCTGGGGTGTGAGGGCCATGCACCTTTTTCTGTGACATGACCTGGGTGTGATGGCCGGGCACCCTTTAGTGACATGACCTGGGTATGAGGGGGGGCACCCTCCAGCACCATGACCTGGGTGAGGGCCTGTCACCCATCAGTGCCATGACGGGGGGGCACCACAGTGTTATGAACTGGTGTGAGGGTGGGCACTCCTTCTAGCGACCCGGGTGTAAGGGCAGGCACCCTCATTACACCATGACCTGGGTGTGAGAGAGCGGGGCACCTTCAGCACCATGGACCTGGGTGTGAGGGCTGGAACCGCTCAGTGCCATGATCCGTGGTGTGTGAGGGCTGGCACCCTTTTAGGTCCATGACCCGGGTGTGTGAGGGCCGGTCCTCCTTCAGGCCATGACCTGGGGGGTGAGGGCTGGGCACTGTTTAGGCTCCATGACCAGGGGTGGGAGGCTGGGCATACTTCTTCAGTGCCATGGCCAGGGTGTGCACGGCCGGGCAACGCTTTGGTGCCATGACCTGGGTGAGAGGGCTGGGCACTTTCAGTGACATGACCTGTTGCGTCAGGCTGGACACCCCTTCAGTGACGTGAGCTGTGAGGGCTGGGCACCCCTTATGCTATGAACGGGGTGGAGGCCTGGGCACCCTGACAGAGCTATGAACTGGGTGTGAGGGCTGAGCACCTATTCAGTGCTATGACCTGGGTGAGGGCCGGGCACCTTTCAGTGCTGTGGAATCGGGGGTGATGGCCGCACCCTTCAGCTCCATGACTGTGGTGTGAGGACCGGGAACTGCTTCAACCCATTACCCTGGGTGTGAGGGGCTGGGCACTCTTTAGGTCCATGACCCTGGGTGAGGGCTGTGCACCCTTCAGTGACATGACCTGGGTATGAGGCCGGGCACGCTCTAAGAGTTATGACCCGGGGTGTGAGGGGGGTTTTTGTGTTGTGGGGTGTGGGGGTGGGGGGGTGTGGGGGTCGGGCATTTCTTGGTTATGACCTGGGGGAGGGTCGCTTCTATTGTGATATGACCTGGGGTGTGAGGGCTGGCACTTCTTAGTGAAGGGTGTGAGGGCTGGGCACCCCTTTAGTGACATGACCTGGGTGTGAGGTGGCGCCCTTCGCGCTGTGAATAGGGGTGAGGTCCGGGCACCCCTTCAGTGCCATGACCGGGGTGAGGGCCGGGCACCCCTTCAGTGACATGATCTGGGGTGTGAGGCCGGGCACCCTTCAGTACCATGACCTGGGTGTGAGGGCCGGGCACCCTTCAGTGTCGTGACCCGGGTGTGTGAGGGCCTGACACCCCTTCAGGACCATGGCCTGGGGTGGGGACGGGGCACTTTCAGAGCATGACTGGGGTGTGTGAGGGTCAGGCCCTTCAGTGCCAAGTGAATCGGTGTGTGACAGCTTGAAACCCTTCAGTGCCATGGACCCAGGGTGTGAGGGCCGGGCACCCCTTCAGTGACATGACCACCTTCAGTGACATGACCTGGGGTGTGAG
>NW_024752176.1:0-18549 GCF_018991925.1 Homarus americanus
GGGGCCTTTGTTTTCCTCGATGAGGGGGCTTTGTTATACTCGATCAGGGGATATGTTATACTCAATCAGGGGATGTGTTATACTCGATAAGGGGACGTTGTTATAGTCGATGAGGAGGCTTTGTTATACTCAACCGGGGGCCTTTGTTATACTCGATCAAGGGCATTTGCTATACTCGACCAGGGAACTTTGTTTTACTCGATCAGGGGACTTTCTTATATTCGATCAAAGGACTTTGTTATACCCGATTAGGGGCGTTTATTATACTCGATCAAGGACCTTTGTTATACTCGATCAGGGGACTTTGTTATACTCGACCAGGGAACTTTGTTTTACTCGATCAGGGGACTTTCTTATATTCGATCAAAGGACTTTGTTATACTCGATTAGGGGCGTTTATTATACTCGATCAAGGACCTTTGTTATACTCGATCAGGGGACTTTGTTATCCTCGATCAGAGGACTTTGTTATACTCGATTAGAGGACTTTCTTAAACTCGACCAGGGGACTTTGTTATACTCGACCAGGAGGCTTTGTTATACTCGATCAGGGGACATTACAACACTCGACCAGGAAACTTTGTTATACACGATCAGGGGATATGTTATACACGACCATGGGACTTTGTTATACGAGATCGGGGGACTTTGTTATACTCGATCATGGGCCTTTGTTATACTCGACCAGTGGACTTTGTTATACTCGATTAGGGGACTTTGTTATACTCGATGTGGGGGTTTTGATATACTCGATCAGGGAACTTTGTTATATTCGATCAGGGGACTTTGTTATACCTGATGAGTAGGCTTTGTTATACTCGATCAGGGGACTTTGTAAGACTCGACCAGGGTCCTTTCTTATGCTCTACCAGTGGCCTTTGTTATACTCGATCAGGGGGCTTTGTTATATTCGATTAGGGGACTTTGTTATACTCGATGAGGGGCATTTGTTATACTCAATCAAGTGCCTTTGCTATACTCGATCACGGGATTTTGTTATACTAGATCAAGGGACTTTGTTATACTCGAAAAGGGGCATTTGTTATACTCTACCATGCGCCTTTGTTATGCTCGATGAGAGGACTTTGTTATACTCGATCCGGGGACTTTGTTTTCCTCGATCAGGGGGCTTTGTTATACTCGATCAGGGGACTTTGTTATACTCGACCAGGGGACTTTGTTATACTTGCTCAAGGGCCTTTGTTATACTCGATTAGAAGACATTACTGTACTCGACCAGGGAACTTTGTTATACACGATCAGGGAATATGTTATACTCGATCAGGATATGTGTTATACTCGATGAGGGGTCTTTGTTATACTCAATGAAGGGACTTTGTTATACTCGATCAGGGGGCTCTGTTTTCCTCGATTAGGGGACTTTGTTATACTCCATCAGGGTCTTTGTTATTCTCCACTAGGGGCCTTTGTTATACTCCATCAGGGTCTTTGTTATACTCCATTAGGGGCCTTTGTTATACTCAAACAGGGGAATTTGTTTTACTCGATCAGGGGACTTTGTTATACTTGATCAGGGGACTTTGTATTATTCGATCACGGGGGCTTTGATATGCTCGACCAGGGGCCATTGTTATGCTCGATAACGGGACTTTGTTATACTCGATCTGGAGGCTTTGTTATACTCAACCGGGGGCCTTTGTTATACTCGATGAGGGGCCTTGTTTATACTCGACCAGGGGACTTTGTTATACTCGATCAAGGGAATTTGTTATACTCGACCAGGGGACTTTGTTATACTCGATAAGGGGACTTTGTTATACTCGGTCAGGGGACTTTGTTATACTCGATTAGGGGTCTTTGTTATACTCGATCAAGGGCCTTTGTCATACTCGATCAGAGGACTTTGTTAGACTCGATGAAGGGGTCTTTGTTATTGTCGATGAGGGGCCTTTTTTATACTCAATCATGCTCGATAACTGGACTTTGTTATACTCGATCTAAAGGCTTTGTTATACTCAACCGGGGGCCTTTGTTATACTCGATGAGGGGCCTTTGTTATACTCAACCAGGGGATTTTGTTATACTCGATCAGGGGAATTTTTTATACTCGACCAGGGGACTTCGCTATACTCGATGAGGGGAATTTGTTATACTCGACCAGGGGACTTTGTTATACGCAATCAGGGGACTTTGTTATACTCGACCAGGGGACTTTGATTTACTCGATCAGGGGACTTTTTATATTCGATCAGGGGACTTTGTTATACTCAATCAGGTGCCTTTATTATACTCGATCAAGGGCCTTTGTTATACTCGATCAGGGGACTTTGTTATACTCGATCAGAGGACTTTGTTATACTCGATCAGGGGCTTTGTTATACTCGATCAGGGGACATTACTGTTTACTAGACCAGGGAACTTTGTTATACACGATCAGGTGATATGTTATACTCGATCAGGGGATGTGTTATACTCGATCAGGGGACTTTGTTATACTCGATCAAGAGGCTTTGTTATACTCAACCGGGTTCCTTTGTTATCCTCGATCAGGGGCTTTTGTTATACTTGATCAGGGGACATTGTTATACTGGATGAGGGGTCTTTGTTGTACTCGATCAGGGGACATTACTATACTAGACTAGGGAACTTTGTTATACACAATCAGGTGATATATTATACTCGATCAGGGGATTTTGTTATACTAGATGAGGGGAATTTGTTATACTCGATCAGGGGGCTTTGCTATACTCGACCAGGGTCTTTTGTTATGCTCGATCAGAGGAATTTGTTATACTAGATCAGGGGACTTTGTTATACTCGATCAGGGGCCTTTATTATATTCGACCAGGGGACTTTGTTATACTCGATTAGGGGATTTTGTTATACTCGATGAGGGGCTTTGATATACCCGATCAAGGGGCTTTGTTATATTCGATTAGGGGACTTTGTTATACTCGAAAAGGGGCATTTGTTATACTTGATCAAGGGCCTTTGCTATACTCGATCAGGGGATTTTGTTATACTAGATCAGGGGACTTTGTTATACTCGATTAGGCGACTTTGTTATACTCGATGAGGGGACTTTGTCATACTCGATCAGGGGGCTTTGTTTTCCTCGATAAGGGGACTTTGGTATACTCCATCATTCTCTTTGTTATACTTCGATCAGGGGACTTTGTTATACTCGATCAGAGGACTTTGTCGTACTTGATCAGGGGACTTTGTTATACTCGATGAGGGGTCTTCGTTATACTCGATCAGGGGATATGTTATACTTGATCAGGGGGTGTGTTATACTCAACCGGGGGCGTTTGTTATACTCGATCATGGGCCTTTGTTATACTCGATGAGGTGACTTTGTTATACTCGACCATGGGACTTTGTTATACTCGATTAGGGGACTTTGATATACTCGAACAGGGGTCTTTATTATACTCAATCAACGGCCATTGTTATACTCGATCAGGGGACTTTGTTATACTCGACGAGGGGACTTTATTATACTCGATCAAATTGCGTTAAACTAACTTCAAATGGCGTTAAACTAACTTTAAATAGCGTTCAACTTACTTTAAATTGCATTCAACTAACTATAAATGGAGTTACACTAACTTTAAATGGCATTGAACGAACTTTAAATGGCTTTAAACTAACTTCAAATGGCATTAAACTAACTTCAAATGGCGTTAAACTAACTTCAACTGGTGTTAAACTAACTTCAAAAGGAGTTAAACTAACTTCAAATGACGTTAAACTACTTCAAACGGCGTTAAACTAACTTCAAATGGCATTAAACTAACTTCAAATGGCGTTAAACTAACTTCAAATGGCGCTAAACTAACTTTAAATGCCATTAAACTAACTTCAAATGATGTTAAACTAACTACAAAAGGTGTTAAACTAACTTTAAATGGCATTAAACTAACTTGAAATGGCGCTAAACTAACTTTAAATTGGCGTTTAACGTGCTTCAAATGGCAGTAAACTTTCTTCAAATGGCGTTAAACTGACTTCAAATGGCGTTAAACTAACTTTAAATGACGTTAAATTAACTTTAAATGACATTAAACTAAATTTAAATAGCATTAAACTAACTTCATATGGCTTTAAACTAACTTCAAATGTCGTTAAACTAACTTTAAATGGCGTGAAACTAACTGCAAATGACCTTAAACTAACTTCAAATGGCGTTAAACTAACTTCATATGGCGTTACACTAACTTCAACTGGCGTTAAACTAGCTTCAAAAGGCGTTAAACTAACTTCAAATGACGTTAAACTAACTTCAAATGGCGTTCAACTAACCTCAAATGGCATTAAACTAACTTCAAATATCGTTAAACTAAATTCAAATGGCGCTAAAGTAACTTTAAATGGCATTAAATTAACTTGAAATGGCATTAAACTAACTTCAAATAGTGTTAAACTAACTTCAAAAGGTGTTAAACTAACTTTAAATTGCATTAAACTAACTTGAACAGGCGTTAAGCTAACTATAAATGGCGTTAAACGTGCTTCAAATGGCAGTAAACGTTCTTCAAATAGCGTTAACTAACTTCAAATAGTGTTAAACTAACTTCAAATGGCGTTAAACTAACTTCATTTGGCATTAAACAGATTTTAAATGAAGTGAAACTAACTTTATATGGCGTTAAACGTGCTTCATATGGCAGTAAACGTTCTTCAAATGGCGTTAAACTAACTCTAGATAGCGTTAAACTAACTCTAGATAGCGTTCAAATTACTTTAAATAGCATTCAACTAACTATATATGGCGTTGAACTAACTTTAAATGCCATTGAACGAACTTCAAATTGCGTTAAACTAACTTCAAATGGCATTAAATTAACTTCAAATGGCGTTAAACTAACCTCAAATGACGTTAAACTAACTTCAAATGGCGTTAAACTAACTTCAAATGGCGTTAAACTAACTTCAAATGGCGCTAAACTATCTTTAAATGGCATTAACCTAACTTGAAATGACATAAACCTAACTTTAAATGGCGATAAACTAACTTTAAATGGCATTAAACTAACTTCAAATGGTGTAAAACTAACTTCAAAAGGTGTTAAACTAACTTTAAATGGCATTAAACTAACTTTAAATGGCATTTAACGTGCTTCAAATGTCAGTAAACTTTCTTCAAATTGTGTTAAACTAACTTCAAATGGCGCTAAACTAACTTTAAATGACGTTAAATTAACTTTAAATTCGTTAAACTAAATTTAAATGGCATTAAACTAACTTCAAATGGCTTTAAACTAACTTCACATATCGTTAAACTAACTTTAAATGGCGTTAAACTAACTGCAAATGACTTTAAACTAACTTCAAATGGCGTTAAACTAACTTTTAATGGCGTTAAACTAAGTGCAAATGACGTTAAACTAACTTCAAATGGCGTTAAACTAACTTGAAAAGACGTATAACTAACTTTAAATGGTGTTAAACTAACTTCAAAAGGTGTTAAACTAACTTTAAATGGCATTAAACTAACTTGAAATGGCGTTAAACTAACTTTAAATTGCGTTCAACTAACATAAATAGCGTTCAACTAACTTTAAATGGCATTAAATAAACTTTAAAGGCATTAAACTAACTTCCAATGGTGTTCACCTAACTTTAAATGGCGTTCAACTTACTTTAAATGGCATTGACAAAACTTTAAATGGAGTTAATCTAACTTAAATGGCGTTAAACTAACTTGAAATGACAAAAAACTAACTTTAAATGGCATTAAACTAACTTTAAATGGCATTAAACTAACTTCAAATGGTGTTAAAGTAATTTCAAATGGCGTTAAACTAACTTCATTTGGCATTAAACAGATTTTAAATGAAGTGAAACTAACTTTATATGGCGTTAAACGTGCTTCATATGGCAATAAACGTTCTTCATATGGCGTTAAACTAACTCTAGATAGCGTTCAACTTACTTTAAATAGCATTCAACTAACTATATATGGCGTTAAACTAACTTTAAATGGCGTTAAACTAACTTCAAATGGCATTAAACTAACTTCAAATGGCGTTAAACTAACTTCAAATGGCGCTAAACTATCTTTAAATGGCATTAACCTAACTTGAAATGACGTAAACCTAACTTTAAATGGCGTTAAACTAACTTTAAATGGCATTAAACTAACTTCAAATGGTGTAAACTAACTTCAAAAGGTGTTAAAGTAACTTTAAATTGCATTAAACTAACTTTAAATGGCGTTTAATGTGCATCAAATGGCAGTAAACGTTCTTCAAATTGCCTGAAACTAACTTCAAATGGCTTTAAAGTAACTTCACATGTCGTTAAACTAACTTTAAATGGCGTTAAACTAACTGCAAATGACGTTAAACTAACTTCAAATGGCGTTAAACTAACTTGAAATGACGTATAACTAACTTCAAATGGCGTTAAACTAACTTCAAATGGCGTTAAACTAACTTTAAATGACGTTAAATTAACTTTAAATGGCGTTAAACTGAATTTAAATGGCATTAAACTAACTTCAAATGGCTTTAAACTAACTTCACATGTCGTTAAACTTTCTATAAATGGCATTACACTAACTGCAAATGACGTTAAACTAACTTCAAATGGCGTTAAACTAACTTTAAATGGCATTAAACTAAATTCAAATGGTGTTAAACGAACTTCAAAAGGTGTCAAACTAACTTTAAATGGCATTAAACTAACTTGAAATGGCGTTAAACGAAGTGTAAATGGCATTAAACGTGCTTCAAATGGCAGTAAACAAACTTCAAATAGCGTGAAACAAACGTTAAATAGCGTTAAATGCGTTTCAAATTTCGTTAAACTAACTTCATATGGCATTAAATTAACTTCAAATGGTGTTAAGCTAACTTTAAATGGCGTTAAACTAACTGCAAATGACGTTAAACTAACTTCAACTGGCGTTAAACTAACTTCAAATGGCATTAAACTAACTTCAAATGGCGTTAAACTAACTTTAAATTGCGTTCAACTAACATTAAATAGCGTTCAACTAACTTTAAATGGCATTAAATAAACTTTATAGGCATTAAACTAACTTCCAATGGTGTTCACCTAACTTTAAATGGCGTTCAACTTACTTTAAATGGCATTGAACAAACTTTAAATGGAGTTAAACTAACTTAAATGGCGTTAAACTAACTTGAAATGACAAAAAACTAACTTTAAATGGCATTAAACTAACTTTAAATGGCATTAAACTAACTTCAAATGGCGTTAAACTAATTTCATTTGGCATTAAACAGATTTTAAATGAAGTGAAACTAACTTTATATGGCGTTAAACGTGCTTCATATGGCAGTAAACGTTCTTCAAATGGCGTTAAACTAACTCTAGATAGCGTTCAACTTACTTTAAATAGCATTCAACTAACTATATATGGCGTTAAACTAACTTTAAATGGCATTGAACGAACTTCAAATGGCGTTAATCTAACTTCAAATGATGTTAAACTAACTTCAAATGGCATTAAACTAACTTCAAATGGCGTTAAACTAACTTCAAATGACTATGAACTAACTTCAAATGGCGTTAAACTAACTTAAAATGGCATTAAACTAACTTCAAATGACGTATAACTAACTTCAAATGGCGTTAAACTAACTTCAAATGGCGTTAAACTAACTTTAAATGACGTTAAATTAACTTTAAATGGCGTTAAACTGAATTTAAATGGCATTAAACTAACTTCAAATGGCTTTAAACTAACTTCACATGTCGTTAAACTAACTTTAAATGGCGTTAAACTAACGGCAAATGACGTTAAACTAACTTCAAATGGCGTTAAACTAACTTTAAATGGCATTAAACTAACTTCAAATGGTGTTAAACTAACTTCAAAAGGTGTTAAACTAACTTTAAATGGCATTAAACTAACTTGAAATGGCGTTAAACTAACTGTAAATGGCATTAAACGTGCTTCAAATGGCAGTAAACAAACTTCAAATAGCGTGAAACAAACGTTAAATAGCGTTAAATGCGTTTCAAATTTCGTTAAACTAAGTTCATATGGCATTAAACTAACTTCAAATGGTGTTAAGCTAACTTTATATGGCGTTAAACTAACTGCAAATGACGTTAAACTAACTTCAACTGGCGTTAAACTAACTTCAAATGGCATTAAACTAACTTCAAATGGCGTTAAACTAACTTTAAATTGCGTTCAACTAACATTAAATAGCGTTCAACTAACTTTAAATGGCATTAAATAAACTTTATATGCATTAAACTAACTTCCAATGGTGTTCACCTAACTTTAAATGGCGTTCAACTTACTTTAAATGGCATTGAACAAACTTTAAATGGAGTTAAACTAACTTAAATGGCGTTAAACTAACTTGAAATGACAAAAAACTAACTTTAAATGGCATTAAACTAACTTTAAATGGCATTAAACTAACTTCAAATGGCGTTAAACTAATTTCATTTGGCATTAAACAGATTTTAAATGAAGTGAAACTAACTTTATATGGCGTTAAACGTGCTTCATATGGCAGTAAACGTTCTTCAAATGGCGTTAAACTAACTCTAGATAGCGTTCAACTTACTTTAAATAGCATTCAACTAACTATATATATGGCGTTAAACTAACTTTAAATGGCATTGAACGAACTTCAAATGGCGTTAAACTAACTTCAAATGATGTTAAACTAACTTCAAATGGCATTAAACAAACTTCAAATGGCGTTAAACTAACTTCAAATGACTATAAACTAACTTCAAATGGCGTTAAACTAACTTCAAATGGCATTAAACTAACTTCAAATGGCGTTAAACTAACTTCAAATGGCGCTAAACTATCTTTAAATGGCATTAACCTAACTTGAAATGACGTAAACCTAACTTTAAATGGCGTTAAACTAACTTTAAATGGCATTAAACTAACTTCAAATGGTGTAAAACTAACTTCAAAAGGTGCTACACTAACTTTAAATGGCATTAAACTAACTTTAAATGGCGTTTAATGTGCATCAAATGGCAGTAAACGTTCTTCAAATTGCGTTAAACTTACTTCAAATGGCGTTAAAGTAACTTTAAATGACGTTAAATTAACTTTAAATGGCGTTAAACTGAATTTAAATGGCATTAAACTAACTTCAAATGGCTTTAAACTAACTTCACATGTCGTTAAACTAACTTTAAATGGCGTTAAACTAACCGCAAATGACGTTAAACTAACTTCAAATGGCGTTAAACTAACTTGAAATGACGTATAACTAACTTAAAATGGCGTTAAACTAACTTAAATGGCATTAAACTAACTTCGAATGGTGTTAAACTAACTTCAAAAGGCGTTAAACTAACTTTAAATTGCATTAAACTAACTTGAAAAGGCGTTAAGCTAACTATAAATGGCATTAAACGTGCTTCAAATGGCAGTAAACGTTCTTCAAATAGCATTAACTAACTTCAAATGGCGTTAAACTAACTTTAATTGGCGTTAAACGAACTTTAAATGGCGTTAGAGAAACTTTAAATGGCGTGAAACAAACTTTTAATGGCGTTAAATGCACTTTAAATGGAGTAAAAATAACTTTAAATGGTGTTAAACTAACTTCAAATGGCGCTAAACTAACTTCAAATGGCGTTATACTTACCTGAAAAGGCGTTAAACTAACTATAAATTGCGTTAAACGTGCTTCAAATCGCAGTAAACGTTATTCAAATGGCATTAAACTAACTTTAAATCACGTTAAATTAACTTTAAATGTCGTTAAACTAACTTTAAATGGCGCTAAACTAACTTTAAATGGCGTTAGAGAAACTTTCAATGGCGTGAAACAAACTTTAAATGGCGATAAATGCGCTTTAAATGGAGTAAAAATAACTTTATATGGTGTTAAACTAACTTCAAATGACGTTAAACTAACTTCAAATGGCGTTATACTAACTTTAAATGGGGCTCGACCAGGGGACTTTGTTATACTCGATCAGGGGACATTACTTTACACGACCAGGGAACTTTGTTATACACGATCAGGGGATATGTTATACTCTATCAGGGGATGTGTTATACTCGATTAGGGGACTTTGTTATACTCGATGAGGAGACTTTGTTACACTCAACCGGGGACCTTTGTTTTACTCGATCAGGGGCCTTTGTTATACTCGATCAAGGGACTTTGTTATACTCGATCAGGGGACTTTGGTATACTCGATCAGGGGGCTTTCTTTTCCTCGTTCAGGGGACTTTGTTATACTCCATCAGGGTCATTGTTATACTCGTTCAGGGGCCTTTGTTATACTCGACAAGGGGACTTTGTTATACTCGATCAGGGGTCTTTGTTATACTTGAAAGGGGACTTTGTAATATTCGATCAGGGGGGCTTTGTTATACTCGATCAGGGGACTTTGTTATCCTCGACCAGGGGAATTTGTTATACTCGATTAGGGGGCTTTGATATACTCGATGAGGGGACTTTGTCTTACTCGATAAGGGGACTTTTTTATACTCGATGATTGGGGTTTGTTATACTCGATCAGGGGACTTTGTTATACTCGACTAGGGTCCTTTGTTATGGTCGACCAGTGGCCTTTGTTATAATCGATTAGGGGGCTTTGTTGTATTCGATTAGGTGACTTTGTTATACTCGATGAGGGGCATTTGTTATACTCGATCAAGGGCCTTTGCTATACTCGATCAGAGTATAACAAAAGCCCCTTATATAGTATAACAAAGGCACCTGATCGAGTATAACAAAGGCCCCTCATCGAGTATAACAAAGTCACCTAATCGAATATAACAAAGCCCCCTGATCGACTATAACATATCCTCTGATCGAGTATAAAATGTCCCCTGATCGTATATAATAAAGTTCCCTGGTCGAGTATATTAATGTCCCATGATCGAATATAACAAAGCCTCCTCATCAAGTATAACAAAGTCCCCTGGTCGATTATAACAAAGTCCCCTGATCGAGTAAACAAAGTCCTCTGATCGAGTATAACAAAGTCCCCTGGTCGAGTATAACAAAGTCTCATGATCGAGTATAACAAAGGCCTATGATCGAGTTTAACAAAGGACCCCGGTTGATTATAACAAAGTCCCCTGATCGAGTATAACAAAGTCCCATGATCGAGTATAACAAAGTCCCATGATCGAGCATAACAAAGACCCCTGGTCGAGTATAACAAAGTCACCTGATCGAGTATAACAAAGTCCCCTGGTTGAGTATAACAAAGCCCCCTGATCGAGTATAACAAAGTCCTCTGATCGAGTATAACAAATTCTCCTGATCGAGTATAACAAAGGCAACGGGTTGAGTATAACAAAGCCTCCTGACTGAGTATAACAAAGTCCCCTGATCGAGTATAACACATCCCCTGATCGAGTATAACATATCCCCTAATCGTGTATAACAAAGCTACCTGGTCGAGAATAGTAATGTTCCCTGATCGAGTAAAACAAAGGCCCCCGCATCCAGTATATCAATGTCCCCTTATCGAGCATAACAAAGGCCCTTGGTCGAGTATAACAAAGCCCCCTCATCGAATATTACAAAGTCCCCAAATCAGGTATAACAAAGTTCCATGATCGAGTATAACAAAGTCCCCTGGTCGAGGAAAAGAAAGCCCCCTCATCGAGTAAAACAAGTCCCCTGATTGAGTATAACAAAGTCCCCTGGTTGACCATAACAAAGGCCCCTGGTAGAGTATTACAAAGTCCCCTGATCGAGAATAACAAAGTCCCTTCATCGAGTATAACAAAAGCCCTCTAATCCAGTATAACAAAGGCCCCTGATCGAATATAACAAATTCCCCTGATCGAGTATAACAAATTCCCCTTATCAAGTATAACAAAGTCCCCTGGTCGAGCACAACAAAGCACCCTGGTCGAGTATAACAAAGCCCCCTGATCGAGTATAACAAGTCCCCTGATCGAGTAAATCAAAAACCCCTGGTCGAGCATAATAAAGGCCCTGATCGAGTATAACAAGGTCTCATGATCGAGTATAACAAATTCCCCTGGTTAGAGTATAACAAAGGCCACTGGTCGAGCATAACAAAGCACCCTGGTCGAGAATAACAAAGACCCCTAATCGAGTATAACAAAGAGCCCTGATCGCGTATAACCAGGTCTCATGATCGAGTATAACAAATTCTCCTGGTTCGAGTATAGCAAAAGCCACTGATATTGTATAACAAAGGCCCCTGATCGAGTATAACAAAGGCCCCTGGTCGAGTATATCAAAGCCCCCTGATCATGAATATCAAAATCCCCTGGTCGAGCATAATAAAGGCCCTGATCGAGTATAACAAGGTCTCATGATCGAGTATAACAAATTCCCCTGGTTTGAGTATAACAAAAGCCCCTGATAGAGTATAACAAAGGCTCCTGATCGAGTATAACAAAGTCCCCTGATCGAGCATAACAAAGGCCCCTCATCGAGTATAACAAAGCCCACTGATCGAGTACATCAAAGTCCCCTGATCGAGTATAACAAAGGCCCCTAATCGAGTCTAACAAAGTCCCCTGATCGAGCATAGCAAAGGCCCTTGATCGAGTATAACAAATGCCCCTCATCGAGTATAACAAAGTCCCCTAATCGAATATAACAAAGCCCTTTGATCGAGTATAACAAAGGCCACTGGTCGAGCATAACAAAGGACCCTGGTCGAGTATAACAAAGTCCCATGATCGAGTATGACAAAGTCCAATCATCGAGTATAACAAATACCCTGATCGAGTATAACAAAGTCCCCTCATCGAGTATATCAAAGCCCCCTGATCGAGAATAACAAAGTCCCCTGATCGAGTATAACAAAGTCCACTGGTCGAGTGTAACAAAGGCCCCTGATCGAGTATAACAAATTCCCCGATCGAGTATAACAAATTCCCCTTATCGAGTATAACAAAGTCCCCTGGTCGAGCACAACAAAGCACCCTGGTCGAGTATAACAAAGCCCCCTCATCGAGTATATCAAAGCCCCCTGATCGAGAATAACAAAGTCCCCTGATCGAGTACAACAAAGTCCATTGGTCGAGTATAACAAAGGCCACTGGTCGAGCATAACAAAGCACCCAGGTCGAGTATAACAAAGACCCCTAATCGAGTATAACAAAGAGCCCTGATCGCGTATAACCAGGTCTCATGATCGAGTATAACAAATTCTCCTGGTTCGAGTATAGCAAAAGCCACTGATATAGTATAACAAAGGCCCCTGATCGAGTATAACAAAGGCCCCTGGTCGAGTATATCAAAGCCCACTGATCGTGTATATCAAAGTCCCCTGATCTAGTATAACAAAGGCCCCTAATCGAGTCTAACAAAGTTCCCTAATCGTATATAGCAAAGGCCCTTGATCGAGTATACCAAATGCCCCTCATCGAGGATAACAAAGTCCCCTAATCGAATATAACAAAGCCCCCTGATCGAGTATAACAAAGGCTACTGGTCGAGCATAACAAAGCACCCTGGTTGAGTATAACAAAGTCCTCTAATCGAGTTTAACAAAGTTTAATCATCGAGTATAACAAAGTCCCCTGATCGAGTATAACAAAGTCCCCTGGTCGATTATAACAAAGTCCCCTGATCGAGTATAACAAAGGCCCCTGATCGAGTATAACAAAGTCCCCTTATCGAGCATAACAAAGGCCCCTGGTAGAGTATTAAAAAGTCCCCTGATCGAGAATAACAAAGTCCCTTGATCGAGTATAACAAAAGCCCCTAATCCAGTATAACAAAGGCCCCAGATCGAGTATAACAAATTCCCCTGATCGAGTATAACAAATTCCCCTTATCAAGTATAACAAAGTCCCCTGGTCGAGCACAACAAAGCACCCTGGTCGAGTATAACAAAGCCCCCTGATCGAGTATAACAAGTCCCCTGATCGAGTAAATCAAAAACCCCTGGTCGAGCATAATAAAGGCCCTGATCGAGTATAACAAGGTCTCATGATCGAGTATAACAAATTCCCCTGGTTCGAGTATAATAAAAGCCCCTGATAGAGTATAACAAAGGCTCCTGATCGAGTATAACAAAGTCCCCTGATCGAGCATAACAAAGGCCCCTGGTCGAGTATAACAAAGCCCACTGATCGAGTATATCAAAGTCCCCTGATCGAGTATAACAAAGGCCCCTAATCGAGTCTAACAAAGTCCCCTAATCGAGTATAGCAAAGGCCCTTGATCGAGTATAACAAATGCCCCTCATCGAGTATAACAAAGTCCCCTAATCGAATATAACAAAGCCCCCTGATCGAGTATAACAAAGTCCCCTTATCGAGCATAACAAAGGACCCTGGTCGAGTATAACAAAGTCCCCTGATCGAGTATGACAAAGTCCAATCATCGAGTATATCAAATACCCTGATCGAGTATAACAAAGTCCCCTCATCGAGTATATCAAAGCCCCCTGATCGAGAATAACAAAGTCCCCTGATCGAGTATAACAAAGTCCACTGGTCGAGTGTAACAAAGGCCCCTGATCGAGTATAACAAATTCCCCTGATCGAGTATAACAAATTCCCCTTATCGAGTATAACAAAGTCCCCTGGTCGAGCACAACAAAGCACCCTGGTCGAGTATAACAAAGCCCCCTCATCGAGTATATCAAAGCCCCCTGATCGAGAATAACAAAGTCCCCTGATCGAGAATAACAAAGTCCCCTGGTCGAGCACAACAAAGCACCCTGGTCGAGTATAACAAAGCCCCCTGATCGAGTATAACAAAGTCCCCTGATCGAGTATATCAAAACCCCCTGGTCGAGCATAATAAAGGCCCTGATCGAGTATAACAAGGTCTCATGATCGAGTATTACAAATTCCCCTGGTTCGAGTATAACAAAGGCCACTGGTCGAGCATAACAAAGCACCCTGGTCGAGTATAACAAAGACCCCTAATCGAGTATAACAAAGAGCCCTGATCGCGTATAACAAGGTCTCATGTCGAGTATAACAAATTCTCCTGGTTCGAGTATAATAAAAGCCACTGATATAGTATAACAAAGGCCCCTGATCGAGTATAACAAAGGCCCCTGGTCGAGTATATCAAAGCCCACTGATCGTGTATATCAAAGTCCCTTGATCGAGTATAACAAAGGCCCCTAATCGAGTCTAACAAAGTCCCCTGATCGTGTATAGCAAAGGCCCTTGATCGAGTATAACAAATGCCCCTCATCGAGGATAACAAAGTCCCCTAATCGAATATAACAAAGCCCACCTGATCGAGTATAACAAAGGCCACTAGTCGAGCATAACAAAGGACCCTGGTTGAGTATAACAAAGTCCTCTGATCGCGTTTAACAAAGTTCAATCATCGAGTATAACAAAGTCCCCTGATCGAGTATAACAAAGTCCCCTGATCGTGTATATCAAAGCCCCCTCATCGAGTATAACAAAGTCCCCTTATCGAGTATAACAAAGTCCCCTGGTCGAGTATAACAAAGGCCCCTGATCGAGTATAATAAAGTCCCCTGATCGAGTATAACAAAGCCCCCTGATCGAGTATAAGAAAGTCCCCTGATCGAGAATAACAAAGTCCCTTGATCGAGTAAAACAAAAGCCCCTAATCCAGTACAGCAAAGGCCCCTGATCGAGTATAACAAATTCCCCTGATCGAGTATAACAAATTCCCCTTATCGAGTATAACAAAGCACCCTGGTCGAGTATAACAAAGCCCCTGATCGAGTATAACAAAGTCCCTTGATCAGTATATCAAACCCCTGGTCCTAGCATAATAAAAGGTGATCGAGTATAACAAGGTCTCCTTGATCGAGTATAACAAATTCCCCTGGTTCAGGAATATAACAAAAAGCCCTGATGAAGGTATAACAAAGGCTCTGATCGAGTATAACAAAAGTCCCCTGATCAGGCATAACAAAGGCCCCTGATCCGGAGTATAACAAAGTCCCTGATCAGGTATATCAAAGTCCCCTGATCGAGTATAACAAAGGCCCCTAATCGAGTCTAACAAAGTCCCCTGATCGAGTATAGCAAAGGCCCTTAATCGAGTATAACAAATGCCCCTCATCGAGTATAACAAAGTCCCCTAATCGAATGTAACAAAGCCCTTTGATCGAGTATAACAAAGGCCACTGGTCGAGCATAACAAAGGACCCTGGTCGAGTATAACAAATTCCCCTGATCGAGTATAACAAAGTCCAATTATCGAGTATAACAAATACCCTGATCGAGTATAACAAAGTCCCCTCATCGAGTATATCAAAGCCCCCTGATCGAGAATAACAAAGTCCCCTGATCGAGTATAACAAAGTCCACTGGTCGAGTGTAACAAAGGCCCCTGATCGAGTATAACAAATTCCCCTGATCGAGTATAACAAATTCCCCTTATCGAGTATAACAAAGTCCCCTGGTCGAGCACAACAAAGCACCCTGGTCGAGTATAACAAAGCCCCCTGATCGAATATTACAAAGCCCCCTGATCAAATATAACAAACTCCCCTGATCGAGTATAACAATGTCCCCTGGTCGAGAATAACAAAGGACCCTGATGGAGTATAACAAAGACCCTGATGGAGTATAACAAAGTCCCCTGGTCGATATAAGCAAAGCCCCCTGATCGAGTATAGGAAAGTCCCCTGATCGAGAATAACAACGTCCCTTGATCGAGTATAACAAAAGCCCCTAATCCAGTATAACAAAGGCAACTGATCGAATATAACAAATTCCCCTGATCAAGTATAACAAATTCCCCTTATCGAGTATAACAAAGTCCCCTGGTCGAGCACAACAAAGCACCCTGGTCGAGTATAACAAAGCCCCCTAATCGAGTATAACAAAGTCCCCTCATCGAGTATATCAAAACCCCCTGGTCGAGCATAATGAAGGCCCTGATCGAGAATAACAAGGTCTCATGATCGAGTATAACAAATTCCCCTGGTTCGAGTATAACAAAAGCCTCTGATAGAGTATAACAAAGGCTCCTGATCGAGTATAACAAAGTCCCCTGATCGATGATAACAAAGGCCCCTGATCGAGTATAACAAAGCCCACTGATCGAGTATATCAAAGACCACTGATCGAGTATAACAAAGTCCCCTTATCGAGTCTAACAAAGTCCAATCATCGAGTATAACAAATACCCTGATTGAGTATAACAAAGTCCCCTCATCGAGTATATCAAAGCCCCCTCATCGAGAATAACAAAGTCCCCTGATCGAGTATAACAAAGTCCACTGGTCGAGTGTAACAAAGGCCCCTGATCGAGTATAACAAATTCCCCTCATCGAGTATAACAAATTCCCCTTATCGAGTATAACAAAGTCCCCTGGTCGAGCACAACAAAGCACCCTGGTCGAGTATAACAAAGCCCCCTGATCGAGTATAACAAAGTCCCCTGATCGAGTATATCAAAACCCCCTGGCCGAGCATAATAAAGGCCCTGATCGAGTATAACAAGGTCTCATGATCGAGTATAACAAATTCCCCTGGTTCGAGTATAACAAAGGCCACTGGTCGAGCATAACAAAGCACCCTGGTCGAGCATAACAAAGACCCCTAATCGAGTATAACAAAGAGCCCTGATCGCGTATAACAAGGTCTCATGATCGAGTATAACAAATTCTCCGGGTTCGAGTATAACAAAAGCCACTGATATAGTATAACAAAGGCCCCTGATCGAGTATAACAAAGGCCCCTGGTCGAGTATATCAAAGCCAACTAATCGTGTATATCAAAGTCCCCTAATCGAGTATAACAAAGGCCCCTAATCGAGTCTAACAAAGTCCCCTGATCGTGTATAGCAAAGTCCCTTGATCGAGTATACCAAATGCCCCTCATCGAGGATAACAAAGTCCCCTAATCGAATATAACAAAGCCCACCTGATCGAGTATAACAAAGGCCTCTAGTCGAGCATAACAGGGGACCCTGATTGAGTATAACAAAGTCCTCTGATCGCGTTTAACAAAGATCAATCATCGAGTATAAAAAAGTCCCCTGATCGAGAATAACAAAGTCCCCTGATCGAGTATATCAAAGCCCCCTCATCGAGTATAACAAAGTCACCTTATCGAGTATAACAAAGTCCCCTGGTCGAGTATAACAAAGGCCCCTGATCGAGTATAATAAAGTCCCCTGATCGAGTATAACAAAGTCCCCTGGTCAAGTATAACAAAGTCTCCTGATCGAGTATAACAATGGCACCTGATCGAGTATAGCAAAGTCCCGTTATCGAGCATAACAAAGGCCCCTGGTCGAGTATAACAAAGCCCCCCTGATCGAATATTACAAAGCCCCCTGATCAAATATAACAAAGTCCCCTGATCGAGTATAACAAAGTCCCCTGGTCGAGAATAACAAAGGCCCTTGATGGAGTATACTAAAGACCCTGATGGAGTATAACAAAGTCCCCTGGTCGATATAAGCAAAGCCCCCTGATCGAGTATAAGAAAGTCCCCTGATCGAGAATAACAAAGTCCCTTGATCGAGTATAACAAAAGCCCCTAATCCAGTATAACAAAGGCCCCTGATCGAATATAACAAATTCCCCTGATCAAGTATAACAAATTCCCCTTATCGAGTATAACAAAGTCCCCTGTTCGAGCACAACAAAGCACCCTGGTCGAGTATAACAAAGCCCCCTGAACGAGTATAACAAAGTCCCCTCATCGAGTAT
>NW_024752177.1:0-16565 GCF_018991925.1 Homarus americanus
CCTGGTACACCTCTGACACTCCCACATGTACACCTCTTTCTCCTGGTTCTCCTGACACTCCCAGGTACACCTCAGACACTCCCAGGTACACCTCAGACACTTCAGGCACCTCTGACACTCCCAGGTACACCGCTGACACTTCAGGTACACCTCTGACACTCCATGTACACCTCCGACACTCCCAGTGCACCTCTGACACTCCCATGTACTCCACTGACACTCCCTGGTACACCCTGACACTCCCAGGTACACCTCTGACACTCACAGGTACACCCCAGACACTCCCAGGTACACCTCCGACACTAACAGGTACACCTCTGACACTCTCTGGTACACCTCTGACACTCCCAGGTACCTCACTCCAGGTACACCTCTGACACTCCCAGGTACACCTCTGACCTCCCAGGTACTCCACTGACATTCCTGGAACACCCCTGACACTCCCAGGTACACGTCCGACACTCCCAGATACACCTCTGATACTCCATGTACTCCACTGCACTCCCTGGTACACCCCTGACTCCCAGGTACACCTCCTGACCTCCCAGGTACACCTTTGACACTCAGGTACATCTCAGACACTCCCAGGTACACCCGGACACTCCCAGGTACACTTCTCACCTCCCAGGTACACCTCCGACACTCCCAGGTACACCTCTGACACTCCCAGGTGCACCCTCTGACACTCCCAGGTACACCTCTGACACTCCAAGGTACACCTTTAACACTCCCAGGTACTCCTCTGACACTCCCAGGTACACCTCTGACACTCCCAGGTACACCTCAGACACTCCCAGGTACACACTGAACACTCACAGGTACACTTCTCCTCAGGTACACCTCCTAACACTCCCAGGTACACCTCTGACCTCCGTGTACACCTCTGACACTCCCAGGTACACCTCTGACCTCCCAGGTACCTTTGACACTCCCAGGTACTCCACTGACATTCCCTGGTACACCTCTGACACTCCCAGGTACACCGCTGACACTGCCAGGTACACCTCCGACACTCCCAGGTACACCTCCGACACTCCCAGGTACACTTCTCACACTCCCAGGTGCACCTCCGACACTCCCAGGTACACCTCTGACACTCCCAGGTACACCTCTGAAACTCCAAGGAACACCTCTGACACTCCCAGGTACACCTCTGACACTCCCAAGTACTCCACTGACATTCCCTGATACACCTCTGACACTACCAGGTACACGTCCGACATTCACAGATACACCTCTGACACTCCCAGGTATACCTCTGACACTCCCAGGTACACCTCTGACACTCTCAGGTACTCCACTGACACTCCCAGGTACACCTCTGACACTCCCAGGTACACCGCAGATACTCCCAGGTACACTTCTGACATTCAAGGTACACCTCTGACACTCCTATGTACTCCTTTGTTACTCCCTGATACACCTCTAACACTCCCAGGTATACACCTCACACTCCCAGGTACACCGCTCACACTGCCAGGTACACTTCAGACACTGCAGGTACACCTCAGACACTGCCAGGTACACCTCAGACATTCACAGTACACCTCAGACACTCCAAGGTGCACCTCTGACACTCCCAAGTGCACCTTTGACACTCCCAGGCACACCTCTGACACCCCAGGTACACCTCAGACACTCCCAGGTACACCGCTGACACTCCCAGGTACACTCTGACACTCCCAAGTACACCTCTGACACTCCCAGGTACACCTCCGACACTCAGGTACACCTCCGACACTCCAGGTACCTTCTTACACTCCCAGGTACACCTCCGACACTCCCAGGTACACCTCTGACACTCCCAGGTACACCTCCGACACTCTCAGGTACACCTCTGACACTCCCAGGTACACCCCAGACACTCCCAGGTACACTTCTCACACTCCCAGGTACAACTCCGACACTCCCAAGTACACATCTGACACTCCAAGGTACACCTCTCACACTCCCAGGTACACCTCTGACACTCCCAGGTACACCTTTGACACTCCCAGGTACTCCACTGACATTCCCTGGTACACCTCTGACACTCCCAGGTGCACACGCTGACACTGCCAGGTACCTCCGACACTCCAGGAACACCTCTGACACTCCCAGGTACACCTCTGACACTCAAAGGTACCTCTGACACTCCTGGTACACCTCTGACACTCCCAGGTACACCTCTGACTCTCCCAGATACACCTCTGACACTCCCAGGTACACTTCTGACACTCCCAGGTACACCACTGACACACCCAGGTACTCCACTGACCTCCTTGGTACACCTGACCTCCCAGGTACACCTCTGACACTCCCAGGTACACTTCTCACACTCCTAGGTACACCTCTGACAATCCTAGATACTCCTCTGTCACTCCCTGATACACCTCTAACACTCCCAGGTACACCTCCGACACTCCCAGGAACACCTCTGACCTCCCAGGTACCTCTGACACTCAAGGTACACCTCTGACACTCCCTGGTACACCTCTGACACTCCCAGGTACACCTCTGACACTCCCAGATACACCTCTGACACTCCCAGGTACACTTCTGACACTCCCAGGTACACCACTGACACACCCAGGTACTCCACTGACACTCCTTGGTACACCCCTGACACTCCCAGGTACACCTCTGACACTCCCAGGTGCACCTTCTCACACTCCTAGGTGCACCTCTGACAATCCTAGATACTCCTCTGTCCTCCCTGATACACCTCTAACACTCCCAGGTACACACGCTGACACTGCCAGGTACCCGTCAGACACTGCCAGGTACACCTCAGACACTGCTAAGTACACCTCAGACACTCCAGGTACACCTCAGACACTCCAAGGTGCACCTCTGACACTCAAGTGCACCTCTGACACTCTCAGGCACACCTCTGACACTCCCAGGTACACCTCCTGACACTCCCAGGTATACCTCTGACACTCCCAGGTACCTCAGACGCTCCCTGGTACACCTCTCACACTCCACTGAACACCTCTTTCCTCCCTGGTTCTCCCCCAGCACTCCCAGGTACACCTCAGACACTCACAGGTACACCTCCAAACTCCCAGGTACATCTGACGCTCCCTGGTACACCTCAGACACTTCTATGTACACCTCTCACACTCGCATGTTCACCTATCACACTCCCAGGTACTCTTGTGACACTCCCTGGTACTTCTCTGACCTCCCAGGTACATCTCAGACCCCCAGGTACACCTCAGACACTCCCAGGTACACCTCAGACACTTCCAGGCACACCTCTGACACTCCCAGGTACACCGCTGACACTTCAGGTACACATCTGACACTCCATGCACACCTCCGACCTCCCATCTGCCTCACTGACCTCCCTGGTACCCCCGACACTCCCAGGTACACTCAACACTCACAGGCACACCCCAGACACTCCCAGGTACCTCCGACACTACCAGGTACTGTACACCTCTGACCTCCCAGGCACCTACCCAGCCTCCCAGGTACACTCTGACACTTCCAGGTACACCTCTGACACTCCCAGGTACTCCTGACATTCCCTGGTACACCTCTGACACTCCCAGGTACACGTCCGACACTCCCAGATACACCTCTGAGCCTCCCAGGACTCCACTGACATGCCCTGGTACACCTCCTGACCTCCCAGGTGCCACGTCGACACTCCCAGATACACCTCTGACACTCCCAGGTACCTTCTGACACTCCCAGGTACACCCCAGCACACCCAGGTACTCCCACTGACACTCCTTGGTACACCTGACCTCCCAGGTACACCTCTGACACTCAAGGTACACCTATGACACTCAGGTACACCGACACTTCCAGGTACACCTCTGACACTCCCAGGTACTCACCCAGCATTCCCTGGTACCTCTGACACTCCCAGGTACGTCCCGACACTCCCAGATACACCTCTCACACTCCCAGGTACTCAACTGACATACCCTGGTACACTCTGACACTCCCAGGTACACGTCCGACCTCCCAGATACCTCTGACACTCCCAGGTACCTTCTGACACTCAGGTACACCACTGACACCAGGTACTCACTGACACTCCTTGGTACACCCTGACACTCCCAGTACACCTCTGACCTCAAAGGTACACCTCTGAACCCCCAGGTACCTTGTGACACTCCCAGGTACCTCTGACCTCCCAGGTACCTCAACCTCCAGGTGCACCTCTGACACTCAGGTACTTCCAGCCTCCCAGGTACCACCCAACACACCAAGTACTCAACTCAGCACTCCTTGCCCCCTGACACTCCCAGGTACACCTCTGACACTCCCAGGTACACCATGACACTCCCAGGTACACTTCTCCACACTCCTAGGTACACCTCTGACAATCCTAGGTACTCTCTGTCACTCTGATACACCTCTACTCCCAGGTACACCTACTCCCCAGGTATACCTGCACACTGCCAGGTACACCTCAGACACTGCCAGGTACACCTCAGACACTGCCAGGTGCACCTCAGACACTCCCGGGACACCTCAGAACACCCAAGGTGCACCTCCCAACACTCCCAAGTGCACCTCCTGACACTCCCAGGCACACCTCTGACCTCCCAGGTACACCTCAGACACTCCAGGTACACCACCCCTGCACTCCCAGGTACACCTGCAGCTCTCCCAAGTACCCCTCTGACACTCCAGGTACACCTTCTGACACTCCCAGGTACACCTCTGACACTCCCAGGTACACCTCTGACACTCCTTAGGTACACCTCTGACACTCTCAAGTACACCTCCCAGCACTCCAGGTACCTCTGACACTCCCAAGTACCTCTGACTTCCAGGTACATCTTTGACACTCAGGTATACATCTGACACTGCCAAGTACACTTCTGACAATCCCAGTGCTCCTCTTGACTCCCAGGTACCTCCGACACTCGTAGTTACCTCTGACACTCCCAGGTAACCTGGCTGCTTCCAGGTACACCTCTGACCTCCATGAGACACCTCCGACACTCCCTGGTACCTCCCGACCCTCCCATGTACTCACCTGACACTCCTATCCTGACACTCCCAGGTACACCATGACACTTCCAGGTACACCTCTGACACTCCCTGGTACACCTCTGACACTCCCATGTACACCTCTTTCACTCCCTGGTTTCTCCCCGACCTCCCAGGTACACCTCAGACACTCCCAGGTACACCTCCAGACACTTCAGGCACACCTCGACACTCCCAGGTACACCGCTGACACTTCCAGGTACCTCTGACACTCCATGTACACCTCCGACCTCCAGGTGCACCTCTGACACTCCCATGTGCTCCACTGACACTCCTGGTACACCCTGACACTCCCAGGTACACCCTCTGACCTCACAGGTACACCCCCAGACACTCCCAGGTACACCTCCCACTAACAGGTACCTCTGACACTCTCTGGTACACCTCTGACTCCAGGTACCACCTCTGACCTCCCAGGTACACCTCTGACACTCCCAGGTACCTCGGCCTCCCAGGTACTCCACTGACATTCCTCACTTAGCCTCCCATCCCGACACTCCCAGATACACCTCACTACTCCCATGTACTCCTTTTAACCTCCTAATCACACTCCCAGGTACCTCTGCACTCCCAGGTTTGACACTCCCAGGTACATCTCAGACACTCCCGGGCACACCCAGGACACTCCAGGTACACTTCTCCTCCCAGGTACACCCTCCGACACTCCCAGGTACACCTCTGCACTCCCGGGTGCACCTCTGACACTCCACCTCCTGACCTCCAGGTACACCTTTAACACTCCCAGGCACTCCTTGACACTCCCAGGTACACCTTTGACACTCCCGACCTCCAGACACTCCAGGCACCGCAGACACTCCTCAGTGCCCTTCTCACACTCCCAGGCCACCTCACCTCCAAGGCCTGTGCTCCTGAACCTCTGACCTCCCAGGTACCTCTGACCTCCCAGGTACACCTTTGACATCCCAGGTACTCCTGACATTCCCTGGTACACCTCTGACACTCCCAGGCTACCCTGACACTGCCAGGTGCACCTCCGACACCCCCAGGTACACCTCCGACACTCCCAGGTACCTTCTCACACTCCCAGGTGCACCTCCGACACTCCAGGTACACCTCTGACACTCCCAGGTACACCCTCTGAAACTCCAAGGAACACCTCTGACACTCCCAGGTACACCTCTGCCCTCCAAGTACTCCACTGACCATTCCTGATACCAGGTACACGTCCGACATTCACAGATACACCTCTGACACTCCCAGGTATACCTCTCTGACACTCCCAGGTACACCTCTGACCTCTCAGGTACTCACTGACACTCCCAGGTACACCTCTGACACTCCCAGGTACATGATACTCAAAGTACACTTCTGACATTTCAAAGGCCTCCTTGCACTCCTTGCTCCTTTGTTACTCCCTGATACCTCTCTTACTCCCAGGTATACGCTCACACTCCCAGGTACACCGCTCACACTGCCAGGTACACATCTGCTGCCAGGTACACCTCAAACACTGCCAGGTACACCTCAGACATTCACCAGGTACACCTCGAACACTCCAAGGTGCACCTCTCTAAGTGCACCTTTGACACTCAGGCACCTCTGACACCCCAGGTACACCTCAGACACTCCCATGGCCTCCCAGGTACCTCCCACCTCCCAAGTACACCTCTGACACTCCCAGGTACCTCCCACTCCCAGGTACACCTCCGCACTCCCAGGTACACTTCTTACACTCCCAGGTACACCTCCACACTCCCAGGTACCTCTGACTCCCAGGTACACTCCGACACTCTCAGTACCTCTGACCTCCCAGGTACCCCAGACCCAGGTACACTTCTCACACTCCCAGGCCTGGCTCCAGCTCCCAAGTACATCTGACTCCAGGGCCTCTCACACTCCCAGGTACCTCTGACATCAGGTACACCTTTGACACTCCCAGGTACTCCCTGACATTCCTGGTGACACCTCTGACACTCCAGGTACACCGCTACACCTCCAGGTACCTCAGACTCCCAGGAACACCTCTGACATCCCAGTGCACCTCTGACACTCAAAGGTACCTCTGACACTCCCTGGTACACCTCTGACACTCCCAGGTACACCTCTGACACTCCCAGACCTCTGACACTCCCAGGTACTTCTGACACTCCCAGGTCACCCCAACACACCAGGCACTCACAGCTCCTTGGTACACCCCTGACACTCCCAGGTACACCTCTGACACTCCAGTACCTTCTCACACTCTGGTACCTCTGACAATCTAGATACTCCTCTGTCTCCCTGATACACCTCTAACACTCCCAGGTACGCTGATACTCCTTCACACCATGGCACTGCCAGTACACGTCAGACACTGCCAGGTACACCTCAGACACTGCTAAGTACACCTCAGACACTCCAGGTACACCTCAGACACTCCAAGGTGCACCTCTGACACTCCCAAGTGCACCTCTGACACTCTCAGGCACACCTCTGACATCCAGGTACCTCTGACACTCCCAGGTATACCTCTGCACTCCCAGGTACACCTCAGGCGCTCCTGGTACACCTCTCACACTCCCATGTACACCCCTCTTTCACTCCTGGTTCTCCTGACACTCCCAGGTACACCTCAGACCTCACAGGCCCTCCAGCTCCCAGGCACATCTGACCTCCCTGGTACACCTCAGACACTCTAGGCACCTCTCACACTCGCATGTTCACTATCACACTCCCAGGTACTCTTGTGACCTCCCTGGTACTTCTCTGACCTCCCAGGTACATCTCAGACACTCCCAGGTACCTCCAGACACTCCCAGGTACACCTCAGACACTTCCAGGCACACCTCTGCACTCCCAGGTACACCGCCCTGACACTTCAGGTACATCTGACACTCCATGCACACCTCCGACACTCCCATGTGCTCACCCCTGACACTCCCACACCTGGCCTCCCCAGGTCACCTCAAACACTCACAGGCACACCCCAGACACTCCCAGGTACACCTCCGACACTAACAGGTGCTGTACACCTCGACCTCCCAGGCCTGACTCCCATTTACACCTCTGACACTCCCAGGTACACCTCTGACACTCCCAAGTACTCCACTGACATTCCCTTGTACACTTCTGACACTCCCAGGTACACGTCCGACACTCCCAGATACACCTCTGACACTCCCAGGTACTCCACTGACATTCCTTGGTACACCTCTGACACTCCCAGGTACACGTCCGACACTCCCAGATACACCTCTGACACTCCCAGGTACACTTCTGACTCTCCCAGGTACACCACTGACACACCCAGGTACTCCACTGACACTCCTTGGTACACCCCTGACACTCCCAGGTGCACCTCTGACACACTCCAGGTACACCCTAGACACTCCCAGGTACACATCTCACACTCCTAGGTACACCTCTGACACTCCTAGGTACTCCTCTTTCACTCCCTGATGCACCTCTACCACTCCCAGGTACACCGCTGACACTCCCAGGTATACCGCTGACACTGCCAGGTACACCTCAGACACTGCCAGGTACACCTCAGACACTGCCAGGTACACGTCAGACACTCCCAGGTACACCTCCGACACTCCAAGGTGCACCTCTGACACTCCCTAGTGCACCTCTGACACTCCCAGGCACACCAATGACACTCCCGTGCCTCTGACACTCCCAAGTGCACCTCTGACACTCCCAGGCACACATCTGACGCTGCCAGGTACACCACAGACACTCCCAGGTAGACCTCCGACACTCCCAGGTACACCTCCGACACTCCCAGGTACACTTCTTACACTCCCAGGTACACCTCCGACACTCCCAGGTACACCTCTGACACTCCCGGGTACACCTCCGACACTCTCAGGTACACCTCTGACACTCCCAGGTACACCCCAGACACTCCCAGGTGGTACACCTCCGGCTTGCTCCCAGTTACAATTCTTGCACTCCCAGGTACACCTCCCGGCTTGCTCCAAGGCCTCTGGCATTCCCAGGTACCTCCGACAACTCTCAGGTACACCTCTGACACTCCCAGTTTGAACACTCCCAGGTACACTTCTCACACTCCAAGGTACACTTCTGACACTCCCAGGTACACCACTGACACACCCAGGTACTCCACTGACACTCCTTGGTACACCTTTGACACTCCCAGGTACTCCACTGACATTCTCTGGTACACCTCTGAAACTCCCAGGTACGCCGCTGATACTGCCAGGAACACCTCCGACACTCCCAGGAACACCTCTGACACTCCTAGGGAACACCTCCAGCTCCCAGGTACACTTCTCACCTCCCAGGTACACCTCCGACGCCTCCCAGGTATGCCTCTGACACTCCCAGGCACACCGCTGACACTCCAGGTACACCCCACACCCCTGGCACACCTCTGACACCCCATGCACACCCCTTCAACTCCTGTCTCTCCCCTGACACCCCAGGTACACATCTGACACCCCTGGTACACCCCAGATGCACACCTCTCACACTCGCAGGCACACCTCACACCCCAGGCACCCTGTGACACTCCCTGGTACTCTCTGACACTGCCAGGCACATCTCAAACACCCCAGGCACACCCCAGACACTCCCAGGCACACCCTGAGACACTCCAGGCACACCTCTGCACTCCCGGCACACCCACACTGCACACCTCTGACACTCCATGAACACCTCCGACACCCCAGGTGCACCTCGACACCCCCATGTACTCCACTGACCCTGGTACACCCCTGACACCCCAGGCACACCTCTGACACCACAGGCACACCCAGACACCCCAGGCACACCTCCGACACCAACAGGTACACCTCTGACACTCTGGTACACCTCTGACACTCCCCAGGCACACCCTGACACTCCCAGGCACACCCTGACACTCCCAGGTACACCTCTGACACTCCCAGGTACTCCACTGACATCCCTGGAACACCCCTGACACTCCCAGGTACACGTCCGACACTCCCAGATACACCTCTGATACTCCCATACCCACTGACACTCCCTGCACACCCCTGACACCCCAGGCACACCTTGCACCAGCACCCCACACTCCCAGCCATCTCAGACACTCCCAGGCACACCCCGACACACTCCCCAGCACACCCCCACACCCCAGGCACACCCGACACCCCAGGCACACTCTGACACTCCCAGGTGCCTCTGACACCCCAGGCACACCTCTGACACCCAAGGTACACCTTTAACACCCCAGGCACTCCTGACATTCCAGGTGCACACCTTGACACCCAGGCACACCTCAGACACCCCAGGCACACCGCAGACACTCACAGGCACACTTCTCACACCCAGGCACACCCCAACACCCAGGTACACCTCTGACACTCCCTGCACACCCCTGACACCCCAGGTACACCCTCTGACACTCCCCAGGACACACCTTGACACCCCAGGCACTCCACTGACATTCCCTGGCACACCTCTGACCCCAGGCACACCGCTGACACTGCCAGGTACACCTCCGACACTCCGGCACACCTCCGACACTCCCAGGTACACTTCTGCACTCCCCAGGTGCACCTCCGACACTCCCAGGTACACCTCTGACACTAGGTACACTCTGAAACCCAAGGAACACCTCTGACACTCCCAGGTACACCTCTGACACTCCTGCCCACTGACATCCCTGATACACCCTGACACTACCAGGCACACGTCCGACATTCACAGACACCTCTGACACTCCCAGGCATACCTCTGACACTCCCAGGTCCACCTCTGACACCTCAGGTACTCCACTGACACTCCCAGGTACACCTCTGACACTCCCAGGCACACCGCAGATAATCCCAGGCACACCTCTGACATTCCCAGGCACACCTCTGACACTCCTATGTACCCTTGTTACCCCTGACGCCCCAACACTCCGTATACTGCCCACACTCCCCAGGTACACCGCTCACACTGCCAGGTACACTTCAGACACTGCAGGCACACCAGACACTGCCAGGCACACCCCAGACATCTCACAGGCACCTCAGACCCCAAGGTGCACCTCTGATCCCAAGTGCACCTTGACCCCCAGGCACACCTCTGACACCCCCAGGTACACCCCAGACACTCCCAGGCACACCGCTGACACCCCAGGTACACTTCTGACACTCCCCAGGCACACCTCTGACACTCAGGTGGCACACCTCCGACATCCAGGTACACCTGACACCCCAGGCACACCCCCACACCCAGGTACACCTCCGACACCCCAGGCACACCTCCTGACACCTCCAGGCACACCTCCGACACCCCAGGCACACCCTGACACCCCAGGCACACCCCAGACACCCCAGGCACACTCTCTCACACTCCCAGGTACAACCTGACACTCCCCAAGGCACACCTGACACCAAGGCACATCTTCACACTGGCACACCTCTGACACTCCCAGGCACACCTTGACACTCCCAGGTACTCACTGACATTCCCTGGCACACCCTGACACTCCCAGGTACACCGCTGACACTGCCAGGCCACCTCCGACACCTCCCAGGAACACCTCTGACACCCCAGGCACACCCTGACACCAAAGGCACACCTCTGACACCCCTGGTACACCTCTGACACCCCAGGCACCCTCACACTCCCCAGACACCTGACACTCCCAGGTGCCACTGACACCCCAGGTACACCACTGACACACCCAGGTACTCCACTGACACTCCTGGTACACCCCTGACACTCCCAGGTACACTGACACTCCCAGGTACACTTCTCACACTTAGGTACACCTCTGACAATCCTAGATACCTCTGTCACTCCTGATACACCCCTAACACCCAGGCACACCTGATACTCCCCAGCCACACCGCTGACACTGCCAGGCACATCTGACACTCCCCTGGTACACTCCCCAGACGCTTCTAGGTACACCTCTCACACTGCAGGCACACCTCTCACACTCCCAGTACTCCCAGACACTCCCCTGGCACTCTGACACCTGTGCACATCTCAGACACACTTCCAGGTACACCTCAGACACTCTCAGGCATACCCTGACACTTCCAGGCACACCCCCACACTCCCAGGTACACCCGCTGACACTTCCAGGTACACCTCTGACACCATGTACACCTCTGACACTCCCAGGTGCACCTCTGACACCCCATGTACTCCACTGACACCCCTGGTACACCCCCTGACACTCCCAGGCACACTGACACCACAGGCACACCCCAGACACCCCTGCGTACACCTCCCACACCAACAGGTACACCTCTGACACTCTCTGCAAAACCCTGACACCCCAGGCACACCTCTGACACCCCCAGGCACACCTCTGACACTCCCAGGTACACCTCTGACACCCCAGGCACTAACACATTCCCTGGTACACCTCTGACACTCACAGGTATACGTCCGACACTCCCCAGATACACCTCTGACACTCCCATGTACCCACTGACACTCCCTGGTACACCCCTGACACTCCCACGCCATCACCGCTGACACTTCCAGGTACACCTCTGACACGCCTTGGTACACCTCACACTCCCAGGTACACCTCAGACACCTCGGTACACCTCTCATTAATTCTATCTACACTTTTTTAACTCCCTGGTTCTCCCTGACACCTCCCAGGTACACCTCAGACACTCACAGGCACACCTCAGACACCCCAGGTACACATCTGACACCCATGGCACACCCCAGACACCCCTAGGTACACCTCACACCTGCAGGCACACCTCTCACACCCCAGGCACTCTTGTGATACTCCCTGTACCTCTCTGACACACCCAGGCACATCTCAGACACTCCCCAGGTACACCGACACTCCCCAGGCACACCCCAGACACTTCCAGGCACACCTCTGACACTCCCAGGTGCACTGACACTCCCATGTACTCCACTGACACTCCCTGGTACACCCCTGACACTCCCAGGCACACCCTAACACCACAGGCACACCCCAGACACCCCAGGTGCACACTCTGACGGCCAACAGGTACACCTCTGACACTCCCAGGCACACCTACATGACACTCCCAGGTACACTCCTGACACCCAGGCACACCCCTGACACTCCCAGGCACCACTGACATTCCCTGGTACACCTCTGGACACTCCCAGGTACTCGTCCGACACACTCCCAGATACACCCCCTGACACTCCCCAGGCACTCCACTGACATTCCCTGGTACACCTCTGACACTCCCAGGCAGGCATACGTCCGACACTCCCAGATACACCCTGACACTCCCCAGGTACACTTCTGACACTCCCAGGCACACACTGGACACACCCAGGTACTCCACTGACACCCTTGGTGCACCCCTGACACTCCCCAGGCACACCTCTGACACCAGAGGTACACCTTGACACCCCAGGCACACCCTGACACCCCAGGCACACCTCTGACACTCCCAGGTACACCAGACACTCCAAGGTGCACCCCTGACACTCCCCAGGCACACTTCTGACACTCCCAGGCATGCCCACTGACACACCGAGGTACTCAACTGATACCCTTGGTACACCCCTGACACTCCTGGAAGTTACACCTCTGACACTCCCAGGTACACCATAGACACTCCCAGGTAAACTTCTCACACTCCTAGGCACACCCCCTGACAATCCCAGGTACTCCTCTGTCACTCCCTGATACACCTCACCCCAGGCACACCGCTGACACCCCAGGCACACCGCTGACACCGCCAGGCACACCCCAGACACCGCCGAGGCACACCTCACAGACACTGCTAGGGTGCACCTCAGACACTCCCAGGCACACCTCAGACACCCAAGGTGCACCTCTGACACCCCAAGTGCACCTCTGACACTCCCCAGGCACACCTCCTCTGACACTCCCAGGCACACCTCAGACACTCCCCAGGTACACCGCTGACACTCCCAGGCACACCTGTGACTCTCCCTAGTACACCTCTGACACTCCCCAGGCACACCTTCGACTCTCCCAGGTACACCCCTGACACTCCCAGGTACACCCTCCGACACCTAGGGTACACCTCTGACACTCCTGGGCACACCTCTGACACCCCAGGTACACCCCTCTGACACTCCTGGGCACACCTCTGACACTGTGCACATGTGTGACACTCCCAGGTGTGTACCCTCTGACACTGCCAGCACACCTCACAATCCCAGGTACTCCTGTGACACTTGCGGGTACACCTCCGACACTCCTAGTTACACCTCTGACACTCCCAGGTAAACCGTCACACTTTCCCCACACTCCTCTGGACACTCCATGGACACCTCCGACACTCCCTGGTGCACTGACACTCCCCATGCACTCCACTGACACCCCTGGTACACCCCCTGACACTCCCCAGGCACACCGGCTGACACTTCCAGGGCCACCCCCTGACACCCTGGCACACCCTCTCACACCCCATGTGCTAATCTCTTTTCACCCTCCTGGTTCTCCCCTGACACTCCCTGCACACCCTCAGACACCCCAGGCACACCCCAGACACTCCCCAGGCACACATCTGACACTTGCACACCCTCAGACGCTTCTCTAGGCACACCTCTCACACCGCAGGCAGGCACCCTCACACCCCAGGCACTCCTGTGACACCCCTGGCACTTCCTGACACCTGAGGCACATCTCTAAACACCCCAGGCACACCCCTGTGACACCCCAGGCACACCCCAGACACTTCCAGGCACACCTCTGACACTCCCAGGCACACCGGCTGACACTTCCAGGTACACCTCTGACACTCCATACACCTGACACTCCCAGGTGCACTCTGACACACTCCCATGTACTCCACTGACACTCCCCTGGTACACCCCTGACAAATTCTTGTACACCCTCTGACACTCACAGGCACACCCCAGACACCCCAGGCACACCTCTGACGCCACAGGCACACCCTCTGACACCCCAGGCACACCCATGACACTCCCCAGGCACACCTCTGACACCCCAGGCACACCTTCGACACTCTAGCATCACTGACATTCCCTGGCATGCCCTGACACTCCCAGGCATCATCTTACACTCCCAGATACACCTCTGACACTCCCTGGTACTCCACTGGACATTCTGGCACACCCTCTGACACTCCCAGGCATACGTCCGACACTCCCCAGATACACCCTGGACACTCCCAGGCACACTTGACACTCCCAGGCACACCACTGACACACCCAGGTACCACTGACACTCTGAAAACCCCTGACACTCCCAGGCACATTCTCTGACACCAGAGGTACACCTTTGACACCCCAGGCACACCTCTGACACCCAGGTACCTCTGACACTCCCAGGCACACCTCAGACACTCCAAGGTGCACCTCTCTGACACCCCAGGTACACTCTGGACACTCCCCAGGTACACCACTGACACACTGAGGTACTCAACTGACACTCCTTGGTACACCCCTGACACTCCCCAGTTACACCTCTGACACTCCCAGGCACACCATAGACACTCCCAGGTAAACTTCTCACACTCCCAGGTGCCTTCACAATCCCAGGTACCCTCTGTCACCCCTGATACACCCCACACTCCCCAGGCACACTGCTGGGATACTCCCCAGGCACACCATACCACAGGGCACACCCCAGACACTGCCAGGCACACCCCAGACACTGCCAGGCACCCCCAGACACTCCCCAGGCACACCTCAGACACTCCAAGGTGCACCTCTGACACCCCAAGTGCACCTCTGACACTCCCAGGCACGTCTCTGACACTCCCAGGCACACCTCAGACACTCCCAGGCACACCTGCCGACACTCCCAGGCACACATGTGACTCTCCCACGTACACCTTCTGATACTCCCCAGGTACACCTCGACTCTCCCAGGCACACCTCTTCTGACACCCCAGGCACACCTCCCACACTCTTAGGTACACCTCTGACACTCCCTGGGCACACCTCTGACACCTGTGCACACCCCTGACACTCCCTGGGCACACCCTGACACTCCCAGGTACATGTGTGACACTCCCAGGTGTACCTCACACTGCCAAGCACACCTCACAATCCCAGGTACCCTGTGACACTCCAGGCACACCTCCCGACACTCCTAGTTACACCCTGACACTCCCAGGTAAACCGGCTGACACTTCCTGAGCCACCTCCTGACACCCATGGGACACCTCCGACACCCCTGGCACCTCTGACACTCCCATGTACTCCACTGACACCCCTGGCACACCCCTGACACCCCAGGTACACCGCTAACACCCCCCAGGCACACCCTGACACTCCCCTGGTACACCTCTCACACTCCCATGCACACTTTTCACCCCTGGTTCTCCCCTGACAACCCCAGGCACACCCCAGACACTCCAGGCACACCTCCAGGCACCCCAGGCCACATCTGACACCCCTGGTACACCAGACGCTCTAGGCACACCTCTCACACCTGCAGGTACACTCTCACACTCCAGGCACTCCCTGTGACACCCCCTGGTACTCTCTGACACCGAGGCACATCTCAAACACTGCAGGCACACCTCAGACACTCCCAGGTACACCTCAGACACTTCCAGGCACACCCTCTGACACTCCCAGGTACACCAAGGCTGACACTTCCAGGCACACCTCTGACACTCCATGTACACCTCCGGACACTCCCCAGGCAGGTGCAATTCCCTGACACTCCCCATGTACTCCAC